>NC_092728.1:17850972-17890972 GCF_047496885.1 Scyliorhinus torazame
ATCCCACGGCCCCGTTACCTGCGGATTTCGGGCGGGTCAGAGGCCACGGACTCTGAGAGAGCGTCAAAGGACAAACGCTGCTGGGTGTCATAGTTCAGGGTTTGGATCGGACGCTGCGGAGTCAGACGACAGCCAGAGTTTATCGAGGATAGTTTATCCCTGTCAATAAATGTATATATCGTGATGTCTGTCACAGTCAAGTAGATCAGAGGGCAATTGGTACATTGACATTGATCACAATGGACTGGAGTATTAAAGTATCCCACATGGAATACTATGCATTGTTCCCGTCTCCCTATCCCACTAGGAGTGCTGTGCACAGTTCCGGTCTCCCTTTCCCACTCGGAATACCGTGCACAGTTCCGGTCTCTATATCCCACTCGGAATTACCGTGCACAGATCCCGCCTCCCTATCCCATTCGGAATACCGTGCACAGTTCCGGTCTCCATATCCCACTCTGAATACCGTGCTCAGTTCCCATCTCCCTATCCCACTCTGAATACTGTGCTCAGTTCCCGCTCCCTATCCCACTCGGAATACTGTGCACAGTTCCTGTCTCCCTATCCCACTCGGAATACTGTGCTCAGTTCCCGTCTCCCTATCCCACTCGGAATACTGTGCACAGTTCCCGTCTCCCTATCCCACTCTGAATACCGTGCTCAGTTCCCGTCTCCCTATCCCACTCTGAATACTGTGCTCAGTTCCCGTCTCCCTATCCCACTCGGAATACTGTGCACAGTTCCCGTCTCCCTATCCCACTCGGAATACTGTGCTCAGTTCCCGTCTCCCTATCCCACTCGGAATACTGTGCTCAGTTCCGGTCTCCCTATCCCACTCTGAATACTGTGCTCAGTTCCCGCCTCCCTATCCCACTCTGAATACTGTGCTCAGTTCCCGTCTCCCTATCCCACTCGGAATACTGTGCTCAGTTCCCGTCTCCCTATCCCACTCTGAATACCGCGCTCAGTTCCCGTCTCCCTATCCCACTCTGAATACTGTGCTCAGTTCCCGTCTCCCTATCCCACTCGGAATACTGTGCTCAGTTCCCGTCTCCCTATCCCACTCGGAATACTGTGCTCAGTTCCCGCCTCCCTATCCCACTCTGAATACCGTGCTCAGTTCCCGTCTCCCTACCCCACTCTGAATACTGTGCTCAGTTCCCGTCTCCCGAACCCACTCGGAATACTGTGCTCAGTTCCCGTCTCCCGATCCCACTCGGAATACTGTGCTCAGTTCCCGCCTCCCTATCCCACTCTGAATACCGTGCTCAGTTCCCGTCTCCCTATCCCACTCTGAATACTGTGCTCAGTTCCGGTCTCCCTATCCCACTCTGAATACTGTGCTCAGTTCCCGCCTCCCTATCCCACTCTGAATACTGTGCTCAGTTCCCGTCTCCCTATCCCACTCGGAATACTGTGCTCAGTTCCCGTCTCCCTATCCCACTCTGAATACCGCGCTCAGTTCCCGTCTCCCTATCCCACTCGGAATATTGTGCACGGTTCCGGTCTCCCTATCCCACTCGGAATACTGTGCTCAGTTCTCATCTCCCTATCCCACTTGGAATACAGTGCACAGTTCCGGTCTCCCTATCCCACTCGGAATACTGTGCACGGTTCCGGTCTCCCTATCCCACTCGGAATATTGTGCACAGTTCTCATCTCCCTATCCCACTTGGAATACAGTGCACAGTTCCGGTCTCCCTATCCCACTCGGAATACTGTGCACAGTTCCGGTCTCCCTATCCCACTCGGAATACTGTGCACAGTTCCTGTCTCCCTATTCCACTTGGAATACTGTGCACATCTCTGGTCTCCCTATCCCACTTGGAATACTGCGCACAGTTCCGGTCTCCCAATCCCACTCGGAATACTGTGCACAGTTCCTGTCTCCCTATCCCACTTGGAATACTGTGCACAGTTCTGGTCTCCCTATCCCACTTGGAATACTGAGCACAGTTCCGGTCTCCCAATCCCACTCGGAATACTGTGCACAGTTCCGGTCTCCCAATCCCACTCGGAATACTGTGCACAGTTCCCGCCTCCCTATCCCACTCGGAATACTGAGCACAGTTCCTATCCCCGCATTCCACTCGGGATACTGTGCACAGTTCCAGTCTCCCTATCCCACTTGGAATACTGCGCACAGTTCCCGCCTCCCTGTCCCATTCGGAATACTGAGCTCAGTTCCTGTCCCCGCATTCCACTTGGAACACTGCGCACAGTTCTGGTCTCCCTATCCCACTCGGAATACTGCGCACAGTTCCAGTCTCCCTATCCCACTCGGAATACTGCGCACAGTTCCGGTCTCCCTATCCCACTCGGAATACTGCGCACAGTTCCGGTCTCCCTATCCCACTCGGAATACCATGCACAGTTCCGGTCTCCCTATCCCACTCGGAATACTGCGCACAGTTCCGGTCTCCCTATCCCACTCGGAATACCATGCACAGTTCCGGTCTCCCTATCCCACTCGGAATACTGTGCACAGTTCCGGTCTCCCTATCCCACTCGGAATACCATGCACAGTTCCGGTCTCCCTATCCCACTCGGAATACTGCGCACAGTTCCGGTCTCCCTATCCCACTTGGAATACCCTGCACAGTTCCCGTCTCCGCATTATAAAAAGCATATACAGACACTGGAGAAGGTGTGAAAAAGATTTCCAAGGATGATCCCAGAAAGGAGAGGTTGGAACTCTCAGGAAAGGCCGAGACGAGTGCTGAGAGTGGCCGTTAAGAGATTAGGCTCGTGTCAGCCTCCCGGACTCAACATTGAGTTCAACTTCCGGCTGTGAACTCTCTCCTCCACCTTAACTGTATTTTTATTTCTGTCAGTTTATCTTCATTTATTCCATTGATCTGTTTTCCCTCGTCATTGTTTCCCACAATTCCCCAGGTCCCAACAGTGGCTCGGATCCGGGACCCAATATTTTATTTTAATTTTGTAAGACTGTGAGGATGGGACTCCTCGCTCCAGGAGTGACTTCATTCCTAACACAGAATTAAAATATCTTTAACATCACACCAGAAAATAGCTTACAATTACCCCTTAGCAATGCTACTCAATAAAGTGAATACAGTAACCCTCAACTGCTATCTTTATTCCCACTCAAACAACAAGAATAATCTCACCTCTCAATCCACTGTTAAATACAGCTAGCCCTCAGGAATACCTGCTTTACAGAGATGTTCTTTGAGAAAGAGAGACACTGCTTTAAAGATGAGATCTGACTCCTGTCAGAACCATGCAGAAACTGTGGCTGTATTTCTTCAAAAGCTGCTCGAGTTTGCTTCAGCTCACCTATTCACCCTCTTCTGAACTGCCTGGAAAGAAACTGCTAATCTAGCTACAGACATATCTTTTAACTGAACTGAGACCCTTCACATGGAACAGTACAGCACAGTACAGGCCCTTAAGCCCACAATGTTGTGTTGACCATTTATCCTAATCTAAGATCAACCAACCTACACCCCTTCAATTTACTGCAGTCCATGTGCCTGTCCAAGAGTCGCTTAAATGCCCCTAATGACTCCGACTCCACCACCTCTGCTGGCAGTGCATTCCACACAGCCACCACTCTCTGTGTAAAGAACCGACTCTGACATCTCCCCTATACCTTCCTCCAATCACCTTAAAATTATGTCCCCTCGTGACAGCCATTTCCACGCTGAGGAAAAGTCTCTGGCTGTCCACTCTATCCATGCCTCTCATCACCTTGTACACCTCTATCAAGTCACCTCTCTTCCTTCTTCGCTCCTGTGAGAAAAGCCCGATTCGTCAACCTTTCTTCATAAGACATGCCCTCCAGTCCAGGCAGCATCCTGGTAAATCTCCTCTGTACCCTCTCCAAAGCATCCACATCCTTCCTATAATGAGGCGACCAGAACTGGACACAATATTCCAAGTGTGGTCTAACCAGGGTTTTATAAAGCTGCAGCAAAACCTCACGGCTCTTAAACTCAATCCCCCTGTTAATGAAAGCCAACACACCATACGCCTTCTTAACCCTATCAACCTGGGTGGCAACTTTGAGGGATCTATGTACGTGGACCCCAAGACCCCTCTGTTCCTCCACACTTCCAAGAATCCTGCCTTTAACCCTGTATTCAGCATTCAAATTCGACCGTCCAAAATGAACCACTTCACATTTATCAAGGTTGAACTCCATCTGCCACTTCTCAGCCCAGCTCTGCACCCTGTCTCACATCTCCCACTGACACTCAACTAACGCTGCTTTACAGCAAAATGCCCGATACCTTTTCTCCTCCCAGCGATTACATCACCTTCCCAAGCTGAAACCTAATGAACTCCACAGGGAATCTCCTCAATTCAAACAACATTCCATTAGCCCAAACTTTTACGATACTTTAATTGCATCCCCGGCGGCCAAAACCTTTCAACCGAGGATTCTTTATAAACACGACCAGCACAGGCTTTTCCTACAAAATATTTTTATTCACAGTTTTCACTTTATACAATACAAAAGCACAAGAAAGAATAAACTCAGTTACAGACAAAGAATACCAAAACATAAAACAACCCATTGCAGAACCCAACCCCTCCCCCCTTCCCCAACCCCCCCCCCCACCCCCCCCCCGCTTCCACAACTAACGGTGACCAATTCCTCGAAGTAAACAATGAATGGGTGGCATCTCCGAGAGAACCCCTCGATTGCTGCCCCTCAGGGTGGACTTGACTTTCTCGAGGTCAAGGAACACCCAGGCACACACCGAGGCACTGGGTGACAACCCCCCCCCCCCCCCCCCACCCTCCCCTCCCCTCCCCCCCAGCAGTACCGGCTTCCTGGCAATCGGCGAGGCGAAGACCAGGACATTGGCCCCCGTCACAGCTCCGGCAGGTCTGACACCCCGAATCTGGCCACGAGTGGGCACGGCTCCAGCTGTGCCTTCAGAATCGTCGACATGGTGCTAAAGGGGTCCCATGAGCCCACTAGCTTAGGACACGACCAGAACGTGCGCACATGGTCAGCCAGAGCTCGCACCTGTCCTCCACTAACCCCAGGTTTTAACCCTTTCCGCACTAATTATCTATAATATATCTGAAAATCCTACATTCGTCACAGAGCGTCCCAGAAAAGACGGGCGGGTGGTATCAAACTGCGCGTCTCAGCCGCCGTTTGCATTAGGTGAGGCACAGTCCATCCCCAAAACAGTGCGCGCAAAACAGTGTCCAGCATCCGATGTAACCTGTGATTGGACAGCATTTTGCTACGTAGCCCTCAAAATTCCACTGACGACCAATTTAGGATTGTCGATCAGGCTCGCAGTGTGGCGCATTTGTGTATACTGGAAGCTACATGTATTGATACACGGGACACAGTTCCCTGCGGACAGAAAGAACACGTACACACATTGCGTCTGTTTCAGTCGACCAAAATTACCGACAGTCATTTACTGGTTCATTCCTCAGGGCGACACCTTGACTCCTAGGGGTCAAGCTGCCTGGTTTGATTTTCAAACAATGCTTGGCAGTTAATTTTCGGTCGCCATCAGCTTGTACTTCCTCCGTCAGAGTCCACTTCAGTGTTCCCTTCTCATCTCATCAAGTACAAATTGTTGTTTTCCTCTTGACGTGTCCTGAAGAAAAGCCTTGACATGTCTCTTTTCTCCCCCACCAATCCTGATTTTGCTATGAATCACACCAACAATCAATTTAAGATTACTGGTCGGGTTTGGCAGTGTGACTGCCTCATGCGTGCTGGTAGCTTGGGTGAAGGGGGAGGGGAGTGACAGCCATTCCCTGGTGCATTCCCCATGGCAATACCTTGATCGATCAGAGTCTGGTTTGAATCGGAACAATAGCTTGGCAGTTAACTGTTCCCTGCTGCATTCTCCATGCCAACACCTGTACCAATCAGGGTTCGGCTGCCAAGGAATCCGTAGTCTCTTCCCGCATAGTATAAATTGTTGTTCTCTTTACTCTTGGGAATCCTGCAATCTGTCCATGTCTCTTTCCATCAGGAAGACTCGTAAGTTGCTTCCCATTAAAAGGAGTCAAAATCTGTAAACTCTCCCCCCCCCCCCCCCAACCCGACATCCCTCACAATAAGGTGTTGAGGAGTCACGTGGAATTTTGTAAACGCTAAGACTGGTGGATTTGTGTTGGGTAAGGGGGGATTAAGGGTTACGGACCCGAGGCGCACTAGATGGAGTTGAAATCAGCCGCGATCTGGCTGGTATGACGGGACAGGCTCGAGGGGGCGGAACGGGGCTCCACACAACTCGCTATCTCGCTCGTCCGGCTTCAGGGGGTGTAGGCGGGTGGATCATCTGTGGAAAACAGAGACGGAGACGCACGTTAACTCGACTCTCTCGCTACGTTGTAAAACCTCAACTCGCGTAGCCCCTCACCTGGCTGGGTTTGGGGGAGAGTCGGAGGGGGAAGGTACTACCTGTTTCAGGAACAGGAATAAAGATGATGAGGGGTCGATACCGTGATGTCTTTGCCAACGAAGAAAAAAAATAGACTGTGTTTTGCATGGAGTTTAAAGACCGCAATTGCAAACTAGTTTATTCTGGTTTGACCAGATAAACATACATACACACACAAACTGACCACAAAACGTTCAATACATCCAACTTGCATAGATTCCTGAATTTTCAATTATTTACGAATCCAAATCCTCCGTGGTATCATCTCTCATCTCCCATTTGTCCAGCACTTGGCAAGGAGCCAATCAGCCGTAGTCTCCAACAAGAAATGACCTCCGACTTTGTCGCTTAATTGAAAGTTTCACCCCTGTCTGACTCCAGCTCTGATCCGAACTGACTTCAGGCATGACTTGTGTTGGGAGTAACAATTTGGAATTCTATCTGGATCCCAGGAAACCGACACTTAGGAACCAATGGATTCCTTCCAACTCTCCCCTTCTCCAGGACCCTCGACCATGAAGCCACATTTACACTCGCTCGCTCACTCACACTCACTCGCTCACTCACTCGCTCACTCACTCGCTCTCATAGAATTCGTACAGTGCAGAAAGAGACCATTTGATCCACTGAGTTTGCACTGATTCTTTGAATGAGCACTCCACCCATCTCCCCTCCCCCCTCACTCCCCCCCCCCCCCCCCTACCTCACCCTGCTCTATCTCCATAACCTAACCTGCACATCTTTGGACAGTAAGGGCAATTTATCATGTCAAATAAGCTAAAATATTGGGGTTTGGTCCAGGAACCACAATACTGTTAGAGTCTGGTCTTTGATCGGAATATCCCGCACAAAGAATGTACCGGAAATGTTATGGAATCTCTCTCACACTGTCTCTCTCTCTCACGCTCTCTCTCTCTCTCTCTCACGCTCTCTCTCTCTCTCACTCACGCTCTCTCTCTCACACTGTCTCTCTCTCTCACACTGTCTCTCTCTCTCTCTCACACTGTCTCTCTCACACTGTCTCTCTCTCTCTCTCACACTGTCTCTCTCTCTCACACTGTCTCTCTCTCTCTCTCACTGTCTCTCTCACACTGTTTCTCTCTCTCTCACACTGTCTCTCTCTCACACTGTCTCTTTCTCACACTGACTCTCTCACTGTCTCTCTCTCACAGTCTCTCTCTCTCGCACAGTCTCTCTCTCACACACTATCTCTCTCTCTCACACTGTCTCTCTCGCACAGTCTCTCTCTCACACACTATCTCTCTCTCTCACACTGTCTCTCCCTCTCACACTGTCTCTCTCTCTCTCACACTGTCTCTCTCTCTCACACTGTCTCTCTCTCTCTCACACACTCTCTCTCTCTCTCACACACACTCTCTCTCTCACACTGTCTCTCTCTCTCACTGTCTCTCTCTCTCTCTCACACAGTCTCATTCCCACACTGTCTCTCTCTCTCTCCCACACTGTCTCTCTCTCTCTCTCACACTGTCTCTCTCTCACACAGTTTCTCCCTCTCTCACGCACTGTCTCTCTCTCACACTGTCTCTCTCTCTCACACTGTCTCTCTCTCTCACACTGTCTCTCTCTCTCACACTCTCTCTCTCTCACACACTGTCTCTCTCTCTCTCTCACTGTTTCTCTCTCTCTCTCTTACACTGTCTTTCTCTCACACAGTCTCTCCCTCTCTCTCACACTGTCTCTCACACTGTCTCTCTCTCTCACACTGTCTCTTTCTCTCTCTCTCACACACTGTCTCTCTCTCTCACACACTGTCTCTCTCTCTCTCACACTGTCTCTCTCTCAAACTGTCTCTCTCTCCCACACTGTCTCTCTCTCTCACACTGTCTCTCTCTCTCACACTGTCTCTCTCTCACACTGTCTCTCTCTCACGCTGTCTCTCACGCTGTCTCTCTCACACTGTCTCTGTCTCTCTCTCTCTCACTGTCTCTCCCTCTCACACTGTCTCTCTCTCCCACACTGTCTCACACTGTCTCTCTCTCTCACACTGTCTCTCTCTCACACTGTCTCCCTTTCCCACACTGTCTCTCTCTCTCACACTGTCTCTCTCTCACACAGTCTCTCTCTCTCTCTCACACTGTCTCTCTCTCTCCCTCTCACACGCTCTCTCTCTCTCACACACTGTCTCTCTCTCTCACACTGTCTCTCTCTCTCACACTGTCTCTCTCTCTCACAGTGTCTCTCTCTCTCTCTCACACTGTCTCTCTCTCACACACTGTCTCTCTTTCTCTCACACTGTCACTCTCTCTCCCTCTCTCACACCCACACTCTCTCTCACACTGTCTCTCTCACACTGTCTCTCTCACACTATCTCTCTCTCTCTCACACGATGTCTCTCTCTAACACTGTCTCTCTCACGCTGTCTCTCTCTCACACTGTCTCTCTCACACTGTCTCTTTCCCACACTGTCTGTCTCTCTCACAGTCTCTCTCTCACTCTCACACTGTCTCCCTCTCTCACACACTGTCTCTCTCTCACACTGTCTCTCTCTCACACTGTCCCTCTCTCTCTCTCACACTGTCTCTCTCACACACTGTCTCTCTCTCACACTGTCTCTCTCTCTCTCCCACACTGTCTCTCTCTCTCCCACACTGTCTCTCTCTCTCTCTCACACTGTCTCTCTCACGCTGTCTCTCTCTCACACTGTCTCTCTCACACTGTCTCTTTCCCACACTGTCTGTCTCTCTCACAGTCTCTCTCTCACTCTCACACTGTCTCCCTCTTTCACACACTGTCTCTCTCTCACACTGTCTCTCTCTCACACTGTCTCTCTCTCTCTCTCACACTGTCTCTCTCTCACACAGTCTCTCCCTCTCTCTCACACTGTCTCTCTCACACTGTCTCTTTCTCACACTGTCTCTCTCTCTCTCTCACACTCTCCCTCTCTCACACTGTCTCTTTCTCTCTCTCTCACACACTGTCTCTCTCTCTCTCACACACTCTCTCTCTCTCTCTCACACACTGTCTCTCTCACTCCCTCTCACACTGTCTCTCTCTCTCTCCCACACTGTCTCACACTGTCTCTCTCACACTGTCTCTCTCTCTCTCTCACTGTCTCTCTCTCTCACACTGTCTCTCTCTCTCTCTCACACACTGTCTCTCTCTCTCACACTGTCTCTCTCTCTCTCTCACACTGTCTCTCTCTCACGCGCTCTCTCTCTCTCACACTGTCTCTCTCTCTCACACTGTCTCTTTCCCACACTGTCTCTCTCTCACACTGTCTCTCTCTCTCTCACGCTCTCTCTCTCTCTCACACTGTCTCTCTCCCACACTGTCTCTCTCTCTCACACTGTCTCTTTCCCACAGTGTCTCTCTCTCACACTGTCTCCCTCTCTCACACTGTCTCTTTCTCTCTCTCTCACACACTCTCTCACTCACACACACTCTCTCTCTCACGCTCTCTCTCCCTCACACTGTCTCTCTCTCTCTCACACAGTTTCTTTCCCACACTGTCTCTCTCTCTCTCCCACACTGTCCCTCTCTCTCTCCCACACTGTCTCTCTCTCTCTCTCACACTGTCTCTCTCTCACACAGTTTCTCCCTCTCTCACGCACTGTCTCTCTCACACACTGTCTCTCTCTCACACAGTCTCTCCCTCTCTCTCACACTGTCTCTCTCTCACACTGTCTCTCTCTCACATTGTCTCTCACGCTCTGTCTCTCTCCCTCTCACACTGTCTCTCTCTCCCTCTCTCACACTGTCTCTTTCTCTCTCTCTCACACACTCTCTCACTCACACACACTCTCTCTCTCACGCTCTCTCTCTCTCTCTCACACTGTCTCTCTCTCTCTCACACAGTCTCTTTCCCACACTGTCTCTCTCTCTCTCCCACACTGTCCCTCTCTCTCTCCCACACTGTCTCTCTCTCTCTCTCACACTGTCTCTCTCTCACACAGTTTCTCCCTCTCTCACGCACTGTCTCTCTCACACACTGTCTCTCTCTCACACAGTCTCTCCCTCTCTCTCACACTGTCTCTCTCTCACACTGTCTCTCTCTCACATTGTCTCTCACGCTCTGTCTCTCTCCCTCTCACACTGTCTCTCTCTCTCTCTCACACTGTCTCTCTCTCTCCCACACTGTCTCACACTGTCTCTCTCTCACACTGTCTCTCTCTCACACTGTCTCTCTTTCCCACACTGTCTCTCTCTCACACTATCTCTCTCTCACACAGTCTCTCTCTCTCTCTCACACTGTCTCTCTATCTCCCTCTCACTCTCTCTCTCTCTCTCTCTCGCTCACACTGTCTCTCTCTCTCACACTGTCTCCCTCTCTCACACTGTATCTCTCTCTCTTACACTGTCTCTCTCTCACAGTGTCTCTCTCTCTCTCTCTCACACTGTCTCTCTCTCTCACACACACTGTCTCTCTTTCTCTCACACTGTCACTCTCTCTCCCTCTCTCTCTCACACCCACACTCTCTCTCACACTGTCTCTCTCACACTGTCTCTCTCACACTATCACTCTCTCTCTCTCACACTGTCTCTCTCTCTCTCACACACTGTCTCTTTCTCTCACACTGTCACTCTCTCTCTCTCCCTCTCTCTCTCACACCCACACTCTCTCTCACACTGTCTCTCTAACACTGTCTCTCCCACACTGTCTCTCTCTCACGCTCTCTCTCTCTCTCTCACACTGTCTGTTTCCCACAGTGTCTCTCACACTGTCTCCCTCTCTCACACTGTCTCTTTCTCTCTCTCTCACACACTCTCTCTCTCTCACACACACACTCTCTCTCTCAAACTGTCTCTCTCTCTCACAGTCTCTCACACTGTCTCTCTCTCTCTCTCTCTCTCACACAGTCTCTTTCCCACACTGTCTCTCTCCCACACTGTCTCTCTCTCCCACACTGTCTCTCTCTCTCTCTCTCACACTATCTCTTTCCCACAGTGTCTCTCTCTCACACTGTCTCCCTCTCTCACACTGTCTCTTTCTCTCTCTCTCACACACTCTCTCTCTCTCTCACACACACTCTCTCTCTCAAACTGTCTCTCTCTCTCACACTGTCTCTCTCACGCTGTCTCTCTCTCACACTGTCTCTCTCACACTGTCTCTTTCCCACACTGTCTGTCTCTCTCACAGTCTCTCTCTCACTCTCACACTGTCTCCCTCTCTCACACACTGTCTCTCTCTCACACTGTCTCTCTCTCACACTGTCCCTCTCTCTCTCTCACACTGTCTCTTTCCCACACTGTCTCTCTCTCACACAGTCTCTCTCTCTCTCCCACACTGTCTCTCTCTCTCCCACACTGTCTCTCTCTCTCTCTCACACTGTCTCTCTCACGCTGTCTCTCTCTCACACTGTCTCTCTCACACTGTCTCTTTCCCACACTGTCTGTCTCTCTCACAGTCTCTCTCTCACTCTCACACTGTCTCCCTCTTTCACACACTGTCTCTCTCTCACACTGTCTCTCTCTCACACTGTCTCTCTCTCTCTCTCACACTGTCTCTCTCTCACACAGTCTCTCCCTCTCTCTCACACTGTCTCTCTCACACTGTCTCTTTCTCACACTGTCTCTCTCTCTCACACTCTCCCTCTCTCACACTGTCTCTTTCTCTCTCTCTCACACACTGTCTCTCTCTCTCTCACACACTGTCTCTCTCTCTCTCACACACTGTCTCTCTCTCTCTCACACTGTCTCTCACACTGTCTCTCTCTCTCTCCCACACTGTCTCTCTCTCTCACACTGTCTCTCTCTCACACTGTCTCTCTCTCACACTGTCTCTCACGCTCTGTCTCTCTCCCTCTCACACTGTCTCTCTCTCTCTCTCTCTCTCACACACTGTCTCTCTCACTCCCTCTCACACTGTCCCTCTCTCTCTCTCCCACACTGTCTCACACTGTCTCTCTCACACTGTCTCTCTCTCTCTCTCACTGTCTCTCTCTCTCACACTGTCTCTCTCTCTCTCTCACACACTGTCTCTCTCTCTCACACTGTCTCTCTCTCTCTCTCACACTGTCTCTCTCTCACGCGCTCTCTCTCTCTCACACTGTCTCTCTCTCTCACACTGTCTCTTTCCCACACTGTCTCTCTCTCACACTGTCTCTCTCTCTCACGCTCTCTCTCTCTCTCACACTGTCTCTCTCCCACACTGTCTCTCTCTCTCACACTGTCTCTTTCCCACAGTGTCTCTCTCTCACACTGTCTCCCTCTCTCACACTGTCTCTTTCTCTCTCTCTCACACACTCTCTCACTCACACACACTCTCTCTCTCACGCTCTCTCTCCCTCACACTGTCTCTCTCTCTCTCACACAGTTTCTTTCCCACACTGTCTCTCTCTCTCTCCCACACTGTCCCTCTCTCTCTCCCACACTGTCTCTCTCTCTCTCTCACACTGTCTCTCTCTCACACAGTTTCTCCCTCTCTCACGCACTGTCTCTCTCACACACTGTCTCTCTCTCACACAGTCTCTCCCTCTCTCTCACACTGTCTCTCTCTCACACTGTCTCTCTCTCACATTGTCTCTCACGCTCTGTCTCTCTCCCTCTCACACTGTCTCTCTCTCTCTCCCTCTCTCACACTGTCTCTTTCTCTCTCTCTCACACACTCTCTCACTCACACACACTCTCTCTCTCACGCTCTCTCTCTCTCTCTCACACTGTCTCTCTCTCTCTCACACAGTCTCTTTCCCACACTGTCTCTCTCTCTCTCCCACACTGTCCCTCTCTCTCTCCCACACTGTCTCTCTCTCTCTCTCACACTGTCTCTCTCTCACACAGTTTCTCCCTCTCTCACGCACTGTCTCTCTCACACACTGTCTCTCTCTCACACAGTCTCTCCCTCTCTCTCACACTGTCTCTCTCTCACACTGTCTCTCTCTCACATTGTCTCTCACGCTCTGTCTCTCTCCCTCTCACACTGTCTCTCTCTCTCTCTCTCTCTCACACTGTCTCTCTCTCTCCCACACTGTCTCACACTGTCTCTCTCTCACACTGTCTCTCTCTCACACTGTCTCTCTTTCCCACACTGTCTCTCTCTCACACTATCTCTCTCTCACACAGTCTCTCTCTCTCTCTCACACTGTCTCTCTATCTCCCTCTCACTCTCTCTCTCTCTCTCTCTCGCTCACACTGTCTCTCTCTCTCACACTGTCTCCCTCTCTCACACTGTATCTCTCTCTCTTACACTGTCTCTCTCTCACAGTGTCTCTCTCTCTCTCTCTCACACTGTCTCTCTCTCTCACACACACTGTCTCTCTTTCTCTCACACTGTCACTCTCTCTCCCTCTCTCTCTCACACCCACACTCTCTCTCACACTGTCTCTCTCACACTGTCTCTCTCACACTATCACTCTCTCTCTCTCACACTGTCTCTCTCTCTCTCACACACTGTCTCTTTCTCTCACACTGTCACTCTCTCTCTCTCCCTCTCTCTCTCACACCCACACTCTCTCTCACACTGTCTCTCTAACACTGTCTCTCCCACACTGTCTCTCTCTCACGCTCTCTCTCTCTCTCTCACACTGTCTGTTTCCCACAGTGTCTCTCACACTGTCTCCCTCTCTCACACTGTCTCTTTCTCTCTCTCTCACACACTCTCTCTCTCTCACACACACACTCTCTCTCTCAAACTGTCTCTCTCTCTCACAGTCTCTCACACTGTCTCTCTCTCTCTCTCTCTCTCTCACACAGTCTCTTTCCCACACTGTCTCTCTCCCACACTGTCTCTCTCTCCCACACTGTCTCTCTCTCTCTCTCTCACACTATCTCTTTCCCACAGTGTCTCTCTCTCACACTGTCTCCCTCTCTCACACTGTCTCTTTCTCTCTCTCTCACACACTCTCTCTCTCTCTCACACACACTCTCTCTCTCAAACTGTCTCTCTCTCTCACAGTCTCTCACACTGTCTCTCTCTCTCTCTCTCACACAGTCTCTTTCCCACACTGTCTCTCTCCCACACTGCCTCTCTCTCTCTCCCACACTGTCTCTCTCTCTCACACTGTCTCTCTCTCACACAGTTTCTCCCTCTCTCACGCACTGTCTCTCTCTCTCACACTGTCTCTGTCTCTCTCTCACTGTCTCTCTCACTCACACTGTCTCTCTCTCTCACACTGTCTCTCTCTCTCACACTGTCTCTCTCTCACACACTGTCTCTCTCTCACACACTGTCTCTCTCACACACTGTCTCTCTCTCACACCATCTCTCTCTCTCACACACTGTCTCTCTCACACACTGTCTCTCTCTCACACCATCTCTCTCTCACACTGTCTCTCTCTCTCTCACACTGTCTCTCTCTCTCTCTCTCTCACTGTCTCTCTCACACAGTCTCTTCCTCTCTCTCACACTGTCTCTCTCTCACACTGTCTCTCTCTCACACACTGTCTCTCTCTCACACCATCTCTCTCTCACACTGTCTCTCTCTCTCTCACACTGTCTCTCTCTCGCTCTCACACTGTCTCTTTCTCACACTGTCTCTCTCTCTCTCTCACACTGTCTCCCTCTATCACACTGTCTCTTTCTCTCTCTCTCACACACTGTCTCTCTCTCTCTCACACACTGTCTCTCTCTCTCTCACACTGTCTCTCTCTCACACTGTCTCTCTCTCTCTCCCACACTGTCTCTCTCTCTCACACTGTCTCTCTCTCACACTGTCTCTCTCTCACACTGTCTCTCACGCTCTGTCTCTCTCCCTCTCACACTGTCTCTCTCTCTCTCTCTCTCTCACACACTGTCTCTCTCTCTCCCTCTCACTCTCTCTCTCTCTCTCTCTCTCACACACTGTCTCTCTCTCTCTCACACTGTCTCTCTCTCACACAGTCTCTCCCTCTCTCTCACACTGTCTCTCTCTCACACTGTCTCTTTCTCACACAGTCTCTCTCTCTCTCTCTCACACTCTCCCTCTCTCACACTGTCTCTCTCTCTCTCACACACTGTCTCTCTCTCTCTCACACACTGTCTCTCTCTCTCTCACACTGTCTCTCTCTCACACTGTCTCTCTCTCTCACACTGTCTCTCTCTCACACTGTCTCTCTCACACTGTCTCTCACGCTCTGTCTCTCTCACACTGTCTCTGTCTCTCTCTCACTCACTGTCTCCCTCTCACACTGTCTCTCTCTCCCACACTGTCTCACACTGTCTCTCTCTCACACTGTCTCTCTCTCACACTGTCTCTCTTTCCCACACTGTCTCTCTCTCTCACACTGTCTCTCTCTCACACAGTCTCTCTCTCTCTCTCACACTGTCTCTCTCTCTCCCTCTCACACGCTCTCTCTCTCTCTCACACACTGTCTCTCTCTCTCACACTGTCTCTCTCTCTCACACTGTCTCTCTCTCTCACAGTGTCTCTCTCTCTCACACTGTCTCTCTCTCACACACTGTCTCTCTCTCACACACTGTCTCTCTTTCTCTCACACTGTCACTCTCTCTCCCTCTCTCACACCCACACTCTCTCTCACACTGTCTCTCTCACACTGTCTCTCTCACACTATCTCTCTCTCACACAGTCTCTCCCTCTCTCTCACACTGTCTCTCTCACACTGTCTCTTTCTCACACTGTCTCTCTCTCTCTCACAGTCTCTCACACTGTCTCTCTCTCTCTCTCTCTCACAGTCTCTTTCCCACACTGTCTCTCTCCCACACTGCCTCTCTCTCTCTCCCACACTGTCTCTCTCTCTCACACTGTCTCTCTCTCACACAGTTTCTCCCTCTCTCACGCACTGTCTCTCTCTCTCACACTGTCTCTGTCTCTCTCTCACTGTCTCTCTCACTCACACTGTCTCTCTCTCTCACACTGTCTCTCTCTCTCACACTGTCTCTCTCTCACACACTGTCTCTCTCTCACACACTGTCTCTCTCACACACTGTCTCTCTCTCACACCATCTCTCTCTCTCACACACTGTCTCTCTCACACACTGTCTCTCTCTCACACCATCTCTCTCTCACACTGTCTCTCTCTCTCTCACACTGTCTCTCTCTCTCTCTCACTGTCACTCTCACACAGTCTCTCCCTCTCTCTCACACTGTCTCTCTCTCACACTGTCTCTCTCTCACACACTGTCTCTCTCTCACACCATCTCTCTCTCACACTGTCTCTCTCTCTCTCACACTGTCTCTCTCTCGCTCTCACACTGTCTCTTTCTCACACTGTCTCTCTCTCTCTCTCACACTGTCTCCCTCTATCACACTGTCTCTTTCTCTCTCTCTCACACACTGTCTCTCTCTTTCTCACGCACTGTCTCTCTCTCTCTCACACTGTCTCTCTCTCACACTGTCTCTCTCTCTCTCCCACACTGTCTCTCTCTCTCACACTGTCTCTCTCTCACACTGTCTCTCTCTCACACTGTCTCTCACGCTCTGTCTCTCTCCCTCTCACACTGTCTCTCTCTCTCTCTCTCTCTCACACACTGTCTCTCTCTCTCCCTCTCACTCTCTCTCTCTCTCTCTCTCTCACACACTGTCTCTCTCTCTCTCACACTGTCTCTCTCTCACACAGTCTCTCCCTCTCTCTCACACTGTCTCTCTCTCGCACTGTCTCTTTCTCACACAGTCTCTCTCTCTCTCTCTCACACTCTCCCTCTCTCACACTGTCTCTCTCTCTCTCACACACTGTCCCTCTCTCTCTCACACACTGTCTCTCTCTCTCTCACACTGTCTCTCTCTCACACTGTCTCTCTCTCTCACACTGTCTCTCTCTCACACTGTCTCTCTCTAACTGTCTCTCACGCTCTGTCTCTCTCACACTGTCTCTGTCTCTCTCTCACTCACTGTCTCCCTCTCACACTGTCTCTCTCTCCCACACTGTCTCACACTGTCTCTCTCTCACACTGTCTCTCTCTCACACTGTCTCTCTTTCCCACACTGTCTCTCTCTCTCACACTGTCTCTCTCTCACACAGTCTCTCTCTCTCTCACACTGTCTCTCTCTCTCCCTCTCACACGCTCTCTCTCTCTCTCACACACTGTCTCTCTCTCTCACACTGTCTCTCTCTCTCACACTGTCTCTCTCTCTCACAGTGTCTCTCTCTCTCACACTGTCTCTCTCTCACACACTGTCTCTCTCTCACACACTGTCTCTCTTTCTCTCACACTGTCACTCTCTCTCCCTCTCTCACACCCACACTCTCTCTCACACTGTCTCTCTCACACTGTCTCTCTCACACTATCTCTCTCTCTCTCACACGATGTCTCTCTCTAACACTGTCTCCCTCACGCTGTCTCTCTCTCACACTGTCTCTCTCACACTGTCTCTTTCCCACACTGTCTGTCTCTCTCACAGTCTCTCTCTCACTCTCACACTGTCTCCCTCTCTCACACACTGTCTCTCTCTCACACTGTCTCTCTCTCACACTGTCCCTCTCTCTCTCACACTGTCCCTCTCTCTCTCACACTGTCCCTCTCTCTCTCTCACACTGTCTCTCTCACACACTGTCTCTCTCTCACACTGTCTCTCTCTCTCTCCCACACTGTCTCTCTCTCTCCCACACTGTCTCTCTCTCTCTCTCACACTGTCTCTCTCACGCTGTCTCTCTCTCACACTGTCTCTCTCACACTGTCTCTTTCCCAAACTGTCTGTCTCTCTCACAGTCTCTCTCTCACTCTCACACTGTCTCCCTCTTTCACACACTGTCTCTCTCTCACACTGTCTCTCTCTCACACTGTCTCTCTCTCTCTCTCACACTGTCTCTCTCTCACACAGTCTCTCCCTCTCTCTCACACTGTCTCTCTCACACTGTCTCTTTCTCACACTGTCTCTCTCTCTCTCTCACACTCTCCCTCTCTCACACTGTCTCTTTCTCTCTCTCTCACACACTGTCTCTCTCTCTCTCACACACTGTCTCTCTCTCTCTCACACACTGTCTCTCTCTTTCTCACACTGTCTCTCTCTCACACTGTCTCTCTCTCTCTCCCACACTGTCTCTCTCTCTCACACTGTCTCTCTCTCACACTGTCTCTCTCTCACACTGTCTCTCACGCTCTGTCTCTCTCCCTCTCACACTGTCTCTCTCTCTCTCTCTCTCTCACACACTGTCTCTCTCACTCCCTCTCACACTGTCTCTCTCTCTCTCCCACACTGTTTCTCTCACACTGTCTCTCTCTCTCTCTCACTGTCTCTCTCTCTCACACTGTCTCTCTCTCTCTCTCACACACTGTCTCTCTCTCTCACACTGTCTCTCTCTCTCTCCCACACTGTTTCTCTCACACTGTCTCTCTCTCTCTCTCACTGTCTCTCTCTCTCACACTGTCTCTCTCTCTCTCTCACACACTGTCTCTCTCTCTCACACTGTCTCTCTCTCTCTCTCACACTGTCTCTCTCTCACGCGCTCTCTCTCTCTCACACTGTCTCTCTCTCTCACACTGTCTCTTTCCCACACTGTCTCTCTCTCACACTGTCTCTCTCTCTCTCACGCTCTCTCTCTCTCTCACACTGTCTCTCTCCCACACTGTCTCTCTCTCTCACACTGTCTCTTTCCCACAGTGTCTCTCTCTCACACTGACCCTCTGACAGTTTGGCGCTCCCTCAGCACTGACCCTCCGACAGTGCAGCGCTCCCTCAGCACTGACCCTCCGACAGTGCGGCGCTCCCTCAGCACTGACCCTCCGACAGAGAGGCGCTCCCTCAGCACTGACCCTCCGACAGTGAGGCGCTCCCTCAGCACTGACCCTCTTACAGTGAGGCGCTCCCTCAGCACTGACCCTCCGACAGAGCGGCGCTCCCTCAGCACTGACCCTCCGACAGTGCGGCGCTCCCTCAGCACTGACCCTCCGACAGTGCCGCGCTCCCTCAGCACTGACCCTCCGACAGTGCGGCGCTCCCTGAGCACTGACCCTCCGACAGTGAGGCGCTCCCTCAGCACTGACCCTCCAACAGTGAGGCGCTCCCTCAGTACTGACCCTCCGACAGTGCGGCGCACCCTCAGCACTGACCCAGTGACAGTTTGGCGCTCCCTCAGCACTGACCCTCCGACAGTGCAGCGCTCCCTCAGCACTGACCCTCCGACAGTGCGGCGCTCCCTCAGCACTGACCCTCCGACAGAGAGGCGCTCCCTCAGCACTGACCCTTCGACAGTGTGGCGCTCCCTCAGCAGTGACCCTCCGACAGTGAGGCGCTCCCTCAGCACTGACCCTCCCACAGTGCGGCACTCCCTCAGCACTGACCCTCCGACAGTGAGGCGCTCCCTCAGCACTGACCCTCTGACAGTGAGGCGCTCCCTCAGCACTGACCCTCCGACAGTGCGGCGCTCCCTCAGCACTGACCCTCCGACAGTGCGGCGCTCCCTCAGCACTGACCCTCCGACAGTGCGGCGCTCCCTCAGCACTGACCCTCCGACAGTGCAGCACTCCCTCAGCACCGAACCTCACACAGTGCGGCGCTCCCTCAGCACTGACCCTCCGACAGTGCGGCGCTCCCTCAGCACTGACCCTCCGACAGTGAGGCGCTCCCTCAGCACTGACCCTCCGACAGTGTGGCGCTCCCTCAGCACTGAACCTCCGACAGTGCGGCGCTCCCTCAGCACTGACCCTCCGACAGTGCGGCGCTCCCTCAGCACTGACCCTCCGACAGTGCGGCGCACCCTCAGCATTGACCCTCCGACAGTGCGGCGCTCCCTCAGCACTGACCCTCTGACAGTGAGGCGCTCCCTCAGCACTGACCCTCCGACAGTGAGGCGCTCCCTCAGCAGTGACCCTCCGACAGTGAGGCGCTCCCTCAGCACTGACCCTCCGACAGTGCGGCGCTCCGTCAGCACTGACCCTCCGACAGTGAGGCGCTCCCTCAGCACTGACCCTCCGACAGTGCGGCGCACCCTCAGCACTGACCCTCCGACAGTGAGGCGCTCCTTCAGCACTGACCCTCCAACAGTGCGGCGCTCCCTCAGCACTGACCCTCCGACAGTGCGGCGCTCCCTCAGCATTGACCCTCCGACAGTGAGACGCTCCCTCAGCACTGACCCTCCGACAGTGCCGCGCTCCCTCAGCACTGACCCTCCGACAATGCGGCGCTCCCTGAGCACTGACCCTCCGACAGTGAGGCGCTCCCTCAGCACTGACCCTCCAACAGTGAGGCGCTCCCTCAGCACTGACCCTCCGACAGTGCCGCGCTCCCTCAGCACTGACCCTCCGACAGTGCGGCGCTCCCTGAGCACTGACCCTCCGACAGTGAGGCCCTCCGACAGTGAGGCGCTCCCTCAGCACTGACCCTCCAACAGTGAGGCGCTCCCTCAGCACTGACCCTCCGACAGTGCGGCGCACCCTCAGCACTGACCCTCTGACAGTTTGGCGCTCCCTCAGCACTGACCCTCCGACAGTGCAGCGCTCCCTCAGCACTGACCCTCCGACAGTGCGACGCTCCCTCAGCACTGACCCTCCGACAGTGCGGCGCTCCCTCAGCACTGACCCTCCGACAGGGAGGCGCTCCCTCAGCACTGACCCTTCGACAGTGTGGCGCTCCCTCAGCACTGACCCTCCGACAGTGAGGCGCTCCCTCAGCACTGACCCTCCCACAGTGCGGCACTCCCTCAGCACTGACCCTCCGACAGTGAGGCGCTCCCTCAGCACTGACCCTCTGACAGTGAGGCGCTCCCTCAGCACTGACCCTCCGACAGTGCGGCGCTCCCTCAGCACTGACCCTCTGACAGTGCGGCGCTCCCTCAGCACTGACCCTCCGACAGTGCGGCGCTCCCTGAGCACTGACCCTCCGACAGTTTGGCGCTCCCTCAGCACTGACCCTCCGACAGTGCAGCGCTCCCTCAGCACTGACCCTCCGACAGTGCGGCGCTCCCTCAGCACTGACCCTCCGACAGAGAGGCGCTCCCTCAGCACTGACCCTTCGACAGTGTGGCGCTCCCTCAGCACTGACCCTCCGACAGTGAGGCGCTCCCTCAGCACTGACCCTCCCACAGTGCGGCGCTCCCTCAGCACTGACCCTCCGACAGAGAGGCGCTCCCTCAGCACTGACCCTTCGACAGTGTGGCGCTACCTCAGCACTGACCCTCCGACAGTGAGGCGCTCCCTCAGCACTGACCCTCCCACAGTGCGGCACTCCCTCAGCACTGACCCTCCGACAGTGAGGCGCTCCCTCAGCACTGACCCTCCGACAGTGCGGCGCTCCCTCAGCACTGACCCTCCGACAGTGAGGCGCTCCCTCAGCACTGACCCTCCGACAGTGCGGCGCTCCCTCAGCACTGACCCTCCGACAGTGAGGCGCTCCCTCAGCACTGACCCTCCGACAGTGCGGCGCACCCTCAGCACTGACCCTCCGACAGTGCGGCACTCCCTCAGCACTGACCCTCCGACAGTGAGGCTCTCCCTCAGTACTGACTCTCCGACAGTGCGGCGCTCCCTCAGTACTGATTCTCCGACAGTGCGGCCCTCCCTCAGTACTGACCCTCCGACAGTGCGGCGCTCCCTGAGCACTGACCCTCCGAGAGTGCGGCGGTCCCTCAGCACTGACCCTCCGACAGTGCGGCGCTCGCTCAGCACTGATCCTCAGACAGTGCGGCGCTCGCTCAGCACTGATCCTCAGACAGTGCGGCGCTCCCTCAGCACTGACCCTCTGACAGTGCGACGCTCCCTCAGCACTGACCCTCCGACAGTGCGGCGCTCCCTCAGCACTGACCCTCCGACAGTGCGGCGCTCTCTCAGCACTGACCCTCCGACAGTGCGGCGCTCCCTCAGCACTGACCCTCCGACAGTGCGGCGCTCCCTCAGCACTGACCCTCCGACAGTGCGGCGCTCCCTCAGCACTGACCCTCCGACAGTGCGGCGCTCCCTCAGCACTGACCCTCCGACAGTGCGGCGCTCCATCAGCACTGACCCTCCGACAATGCGGCGCTCCCTCAGCACTGACCTCCCACAGTGCAGCGCTCCCTCAGCACTGACCCTCCGACAGTGCGGCGCTCCCTCAGCACTGACCCTCCGACAGAGAGGCGCTCCCTCAGCACTGACCCTTCGACAGTGTGGCGCTCCCTCAGCACTGACCCTCCGACAGTGAGGCGCTCCCTCAGCACTGACCCTCCCACAGTGCGGCGCTCCCTCAGCACTGACCCTCCGACAGAGAGGCGCTCCCTCAGCACTGACCCTTCGACAGTGTGGCGCTACCTCAGCACTGACCCTCCGACAGTGAGGCGCTCCCTCAGCACTGACCCTCCCACAGTGCGGCACTCCCTCAGCACTGACCCTCCGACAGTGAGGCGCTCCCTCAGCACTGACCCTCCGACAGTGCGGCGCTCCCTCAGCACTGACCCTCCGACAGTGAGGCGCTCCCTCAGCACTGACCCTCCGACAGTGCGGCGCTCCCTCAGCACTGACCCTCCGACAGTGAGGCGCTCCCTCAGCACTGACCCTCCGACAGTGCGGCGCACCCTCAGCACTGACCCTCCGACAGTGCGGCACTCCCTCAGCACTGACCCTCCGACAGTGAGGCTCTCCCTCAGTACTGACTCTCCGACAGTGCGGCGCTCCCTCAGTACTGATTCTCCGACAGTGCGGCCCTCCCTCAGTACTGACCCTCCGACAGTGCGGCGCTCCCTGAGCACTGACCCTCCGACAGTGCGGCGGTCCCTCAGCACTGACCCTCCGACAGTGCGGCGCTCGCTCAGCACTGATCCTCAGACAGTGCGGCGCTCGCTCAGCACTGATCCTCAGACAGTGCGGCGCTCCCTCAGCACTGACCCTCTGACAGTGCGACGCTCCCTCAGCACTGACCCTCCGGCAGTGCGGCGCTCCCTCAGCACTGACCCTCCGACAGTGCGGCGCTCTCTCAGCACTGACCCTCCGACAGTGCGGCGCTCCCTCAGCACTGACCCTCCGACAGTGCGGCGCTCCCCCAGCACTGACCCTCCGACAGTGCGGCGCTCCCTCAGCACTGACCCTCCGACAGTGCGGCGCTCCCTCAGCACTGACCCTCCGACAGTGCGGCGCTCCCTCAGCACTGACCCTCCGACAGTGCGGCGCTCCCTCAGCACTGACCCTCCGACAGTGCGCGCTTCCTCAGCACTGACCCTCTGACAGTGCGGCGCTCCCTCAGCACTGACCCTCCGACAGTGCGGCGCTCCCACAGCACTGACCCTCCGACAGTGCGGCCCTCCCTCAGCACTGACCCTCCGACAGTGCGGCACTCCCTCAGCACTGACCCTCCGACAGTGCGGCGCTCGCTCAGCACTGATCCTCAGACAGTGCGGCGCTCGCTCAGCACTGATCCTCAGACAGTGCGGCGCTCCCTCAGCACTGACCCTCTGACAGTGCGACGCTCCCTCAGCACTGACCCTCCGACAGTGCGGCGCTCCCTCAGCACTGACCCTCCGACAGTGCGGCGCTCTCTCAGCACTGACCCTCCGACAGTGCGGCGCTCCCTCAGCACTGACCCTCCGACAGTGCGGCGCTCCCTCAGCACTGACCCTCCGACAGTGCGGCGCTCCCTCAGCACTGACCCTCCGACAGTGCGGCGCTCCCTCAGCACTGACCCTCCGACAGTGCGGCGCTCCATCAGCACTGACCCTCCGACAATGCGGCGCTCCCTCAGCACTGACCTCCCACAGTGCGGCGCTCCCTCAGCACTGACCCTCCGACAGAGAGGCGCTCCCTCAGCACTGACCCTTCGACAGTGTGGCGCTCCCTCAGCACTGACCCTCCGACAGTGAGGCGCTCCCTCAGCACTGACCCTCCCACAGTGCGGCGCTCCCTCAGCACTGACCCTCCGACAGAGAGGCGCTCCCTCAGCACTGACCCTTCGACAGTGTGGCGCTACCTCAGCACTGACCCTCCGACAGTGAGGCGCTCCCTCAGCACTGACCCTCCCACAGTGCGGCACTCCCTCAGCACTGACCCTCCGACAGTGAGGCGCTCCCTCAGCACTGACCCTCCGACAGTGCGGCGCTCCCTCAGCACTGACCCTCCGACAGTGAGGCGCTCCCTCAGCACTGACCCTCCGACAGTGCGGCGCTCCCTCAGCACTGACCCTCCGACAGTGCGGCACTCCCTCAGCACTGACCCTCCGACAGTGAGGCTCTCCCTCAGTACTGACTCTCCGACAGTGCGGCGCTCCCTCAGTACTGATTCTCCGACAGTGCGGCCCTCCCTCAGTACTGACCCTCCGACAGTGCGGCGCTCCCTGAGCACTGACCCTCCGACAGTGCGGCGGTCCCTCAGCACTGACCCTCCGACAGTGCGGCGCTCGCTCAGCACTGATCCTCAGACAGTGCGGCGCTCGCTCAGCACTGATCCTCAGACAGTGCGGCGCTCCCTCAGCACTGACCCTCTGACAGTGCGACGCTCCCTCAGCACTGACCCTCCGGCAGTGCGGCGCTCCCTCAGCACTGACCCTCCGACAGTGCGGCGCTCTCTCAGCACTGACCCTCCGACAGTGCGGCGCTCCCTCAGCACTGACCCTCCGACAGTGCGGCGCTCCCTCAGCACTGACCCTCCGACAGTGCGGCGCTCCCTCAGCACTGACCCTCCGACAGTGCG
Organism: Scyliorhinus torazame; assembly: GCF_047496885.1. Classification (NCBI taxonomy): domain Eukaryota; kingdom Metazoa; phylum Chordata; class Chondrichthyes; order Carcharhiniformes; family Scyliorhinidae; genus Scyliorhinus; species Scyliorhinus torazame. The sequence goes on from NC_092728.1 coordinate 17,875,786, forward strand.
GCGCTCCCTCAGCACTGACCCTCCGACAGTGCGGCGCTCCCTCAGCACTGACCCTCCGACAGTGCGGCGCTCCCTCAGCACTGACCCTCCGACAGTGCGCGCTTCCTCAGCACTGACCCTCTGACAGTGCGGCGCTCCCTCAGCACTGACCCTCCGACAGTGCGGCGCTCCCACAGCACTGACCCTCCGACAGTGCGGCCCTCCCTCAGCACTGACCCTCCGACAGTGCGGCACTCCCTCAGCACTGACCCTCCGACAGTGCGGCGCTCCCTCAGCACTGACCCTCTGACAGTGCGGCGCTCCCTCAGCACTGACCCTCCGACAGTGCGGCGCTCCCACAGCACTGACCCTCCGACAGTGCGGCCCTCCCTCAGCACTGACCCTCCGACAGTGCGGCACTCCCTCAGCACTGACCCTCCGACAGTGCGGCGCTCCCTCAGCACTGACCCTCCGACAGTGCGGCGCTCCCTCAGCACTGACCCTCCGACAGTGAGGCGCTCCCTCAGCACTGACCCTCCGACAGTGCGGCGCTCCCTCAGCACTGACCCTCCGACAGTGCGGCGCTCCCTCAACACTGACCCTCCGACAGTGCGTCTCTCACTCAGCACTGACCCTCCGAGAGTGCGGCGCAACCTCAGTACATACCTCTCGGTTGTGGTCGAGACGGGCACTTTGGATGGAGGAAGTACACATTATAGAGGAAAACTGCGATTGCTGTGAATCCAAAGAGCTGCAGTGGGGAAGGGAGAGAAGGAAAATCAATGCTTACTAATAAATAGCAGGAGATTTTGTGAACTGTACCATTGATCTGGGAACCAGGGTAACCAATTTGTGAACAGCAAGATCCCGAAACCCCAGACTGGGATACGGCCCAGGACACGTACTTTACTGGCAGCCGTTGGGAAGAATTCCAGCCCCAGGTCGCCCGAGAGATCTCTCAATTTGTGACAACCGAGTGTTTGATGGATACAGTGTAGAGGGAGCTTTACTCTGTATCTAACCCCGTGCTGTACCTATCCTGGGAGTGTTTGATGGGGACAGTGTAGAGGGAGCTTTACTCTGTATCTAACCCCGTGCTGTACCTGTCCTGGGAGTGTTTGATGGGGACAGTGTAGAGGGAGCTTTACTCTGTATCTAACCCCATGCTGTACCTGTCCTGGGAGTGTTTGATGGGGACAGTGTAGAGAGAGCTTTACTCTGTATCTAACCCCGTGCTGTACCTGTCCTGGGAGTGTTTGATGGGGACAGTGTAGAGGGAGCTTTACTCTGTATCTAACCCCGTGCTGTACCTGTCCTGGGAGTGTTTGATGGGGACAGTGTAGAGGGAGCTTTACCCTGTATCTAACCCCATGCTGTACCTGTCCTGGGAGTGTTTGATGGAGACAGTGTAGAGGGAGCTTTACTCTGTATCTAACCCCGTGCTGTACCTGTCCTGGGAGTGTTTGATGGGGACAGTGTAGAGGGAGCTTTACTCTGTATCTAACGCCGTGCTGTGCCTGTCCTGGGAGTGTTTGATGGGGACAGTGTAGAGGGAGCTTTACTCTGTATCTAACCCCGTGCTGTACCTGTCCTGGGAGTGTTTGATGGGGACAGTGTAGAGGGAGCTTTACTCTGTATCTAACTCCGTGCTGTACCTGTCCTGGGAGTGTTTGATGTGGACAGTGTAGAGGGAGCTTTACTCTGTATCTAACTCCGTGCTGTACCTGTCCTGGGAGTGTTTGATGTGGACAGTGTAGAGGGAGCTTTACTCTGTATCTAACCCCGTGCTGTCCCTGTCCTGGGAGTGTTTGATGGGCACAGTGTAGAAGGAGCTTTACTCTGTATCTCACCCCGTGCTGTGCCTGTCCTGGGAGTGTTTGATGGGGTCAGTGTAGAGGGAGCTTTACTCTGTATCTAACCCCGTGCTGTACCTGTCCTGGGAGTGTTTGATGGGGACAGTGTAGAGAGAGCTTTACTCTGTATCTCACCCCGTGCTGTACCTGTCCCGGGAGTGTTTGATGGGCACAGTGTAGAGGGAGCTTTACTCTGTATCTAACCCCGTGCTGTACCTGTCCTGGGAGTGTTTGATGGGGACAGTGTAGAGGGAGCTTTACTCTGTATCTAACTCCGTGCTGTACCTGTCCTGGGAGTGTTTGATGTGGACAGTGTAGAGGGAGCTTTACTCTGTATCTAACTCCGTGCTGTACCTGTCCTGGGAGTGTTTGATGTGGACAGTGTAGAGGGAGCTTTACTCTGTATCTAACCCCGTGCTGTCCCTGTCCTGGGAGTGTTTGATGGGCACAGTGTAGAAGGAGCTTTACTCTGTATCTCACCCCGTGCTGTGCCTGTCCTGGGAGTGTTTGATGGGGTCAGTGTAGAGGGAGCTTTACTCTGTATCTAACCCCGTGCTGTACCTGTCCTGGGAGTGTTTGATGGGGACAGTGTAGAGAGAGCTTTACTCTGTATCTCACCCCGTGCTGTACCTGTCCCGGGAGTGTTTGATGGGCACAGTGTAGAGGGAGCTTTACTCTGTATCTAACCCCGTGCTGTGCCTGTCCTGGGAGTGTTTCATGGGGACAGTGTAGAGGGAGCTTTACTCTGTATCTAACCCCGTGCTGTGCCTGTCCTGGGAGTGTTTGATGGGCACAGTGTAGAGGGAGCTTTACTCTGTATCTAACCCCGTGCTGTGCCTGTCCTGGGAGTCTTTGATGGGGACAGTGTAGAGGGAGCTTTACTCTGTATCTAACCCCGTGCTGTGCCTGTCCTGGGTGTGTTTGATGGGGACAGTATAGAGGTAGCTTTACTCTGTATCTAACCCCGTGCTGTGCCTGTCCTGGCAGTGTTTGATGGGCACAGTGTAGAGGGAGCTTTACTCTGTATCTAACCCCGTGCTGTGCCTGTCCTGGGAGTGTTTGATGGGGACAGTGTCGAGGGAGCTTTACTCTGTATCTAACCCCGTGCTGTACCTGTCCTGGGCGTGTTTGATGGGGACAGTGTAGAGGGAGCGTTACTCTGTATCTAACCCCGTGCTGTACCTGTCCTGGGAGTGTTTGATGGGGGCAGTGTAAAGGGAGCTTTACTCTGTATCTAACCCCGTGCTGTACCTGTCCTGGGAGTGTTTCATGGGGACAGTGTAGAGGGAGCTTTACTCTGTATCTAACCCCGTGCTGTGCCTGTCCTGGGAGTGTTTGATGGGCACAGTGTAGAGGGAGCTTTACTCTGTATCTAACCCCGTGCTGTGCCTGTCCTGGGAGTGTTTGATGGGGTCAGTGTAGAGGGAGCTTTACTCTGTATCTAACCCCGTGCTGTGCCTGTCCTGGGAGTGTTTCATGGGGACAGTGTAGAGGGAGCTTTACTCTGTATCTAACCCCGTGCTGTGCCTGTCCTGGGAGTGTTTGATGGGCACAGTGTAGAGGGAGCTTTACTCTGTATCTAACCCCGTGCTGTGCCTGTCCTGGGAGTCTTTGATGGGGACAGTGTAGAGGGAGCTTTACTCTGTATCTAACCCCGTGCTGTGCCTGTCCTGGGAGTGTTTGATGGGGACAGTGTAGAGGTAGCTTTACTCTGTATCTAACCCCGTGCTGTGCCTGTCCTGGGAGTGTTTGATGGGCACAGTGTAGAGGGAGCTTTACTCTGTATCTAACCCCGTGCTGTGCCTGTCCTGGGAGTGTTTGATGGGGACAGTGTCAAGGGAGCTTTACTCTGTATCTAACCCCGTGCTGTACCTGTCCTGGGCGTGTTTGATGGGGACAGTGTAGAGGGAGCGTTACTCTGTATCTAACCCCGTGCTGTACCTGTCCTGGGAGTGTTTGATGGGGGCAGTGTAAAGGGAGCTTTACTCTGTATCTAACCCCGTGCTGTACCTGTCCTGGGAGTGTTTCATGGGGACAGTGTAGAGGGAGCTTTACTCTGTATCTAACCCCGTGCTGTGCCTGTCCTGGGAGTGTTTGATGGGCACAGTGTAGAGGGAGCTTTACTCTGTATCTAACCCCGTGCTGTGCCTGTCATGGGAGTCTTTGATGGGGACAGTGTAGAGGGAGCTTTACTCTGTATCTAACCCCGTGCTGTGCCTGTCCTGGGAGTGTTTGATGGGGACAGTGTAGAGGTAGCTTTACTCTGTATCTAACCCCGTGCTGTGCCTGTCCTGGGAGTGTTTGATGGGCACAGTGTAGAGGGAGCTTTACTCTGTATCTAACCCCGTGCTGTGCCTGTCCTGGGAGTGTTTGATGGGGACAGTGTCGAGGGAGCTTTACTCTGTATCTAACCCCATGCTGTACCTGTCCTGGGCGTGTTTGATGGGGACAGTGTAGAGGGAGCGTTACTCTGTATCTAACCCCGTGCTGTCCCTGTCCTGGGAGTGTTTGATGGGCACAGTGTAGAAGGAGCTTTACTCTGTATCTCACCCCGTGCTGTGCCTGTCCTGGGAGTGTTTGATGGGGTCAGTGTAGAGGGAGCTTTACTCTGTATCTAACCCCGTGCTGTGCCTGTCCTGGGAGTGTTTCATGGGGACAGTGTAGAGGGAGCTTTACTCTGTATCTAACCCCGTGCTGTGCCTGTCCTGGGAGTGTTTCATGGGGACAGTGTAGAGGGAGCTTTACTCTGTATCTAACCCCGTGCTGTGCCTGTCCTGGGAGTGTTTGATGGGCACAGTGTAGAGGGAGCTTTACTCTGTATCTAACCCCGTGCTGTGCCTGTCCTGGGAGTCTTTGATGGGGACAGTGTAGAGGGAGCTTTACTCTGTATCTAACCCCGTGCTGTGCCTGTCCTGGGAGTGTTTGATGGGGACAGTGTAGAGGTAGCTTTACTCTGTATCTAACCCCGTGCTGTGCCTGTCCTGGGAGTGTTTGATGGGCACAGTGTAGAGGGAGCTTTACTCTGTATCTAACACCGTGCTGTGCCTGTCCTGGGAGTGTTTGATGGGGACAGTGTCGAGGGAGCTTTACTCTGTATCTAACCCCGTGCTGTACCTGTCCTGGGCGTGTTTGATGGGGACAGTGTAGAGGGAGCGTTACTCTGTATCTAACCCCGTGCTGTACCTGTCCTGGGAGTGTTTGATGGGGGCAGTGTAAAGGGAGCTTTACTCTGTATCTAACCCCGTGCTGTACCTGTCCTGGGAGTGTTTCATGGGGACAGTGTAGAGGGAGCTTTACTCTGTATCTAACCCCGTGCTGTGCCTGTCCTGGGAGTGTTTGATGGGCACAGTGTAGAGGGAGCTTTACTCTGTATCTAACCCCGTGCTGTGCCTGTCCTGGGAGTGTTTGATGGGGTCAGTGTAGAGGGAGCTTTACTCTGTATCTAACCCCGTGCTTTGCCTGTCCTGGGAGTGTTTCATGGGGACAGTGTAGAGGGAGCTTTACTCTGTATCTAACCCCGTGCTGTGCCTGTCCTGGGAGTGTTTGATGGGCACAGTGTAGAGGGAGCTTTACTCTGTATCTAACCCCGTGCTGTGCCTGTCCTGGGAGTCTTTGATGGGGACAGTGTAGAGGGAGCTTTACTCTGTATCTAACCCCGTGCTGTGCCTGTCCTGGGAGTGTTTGATGGGGACAGTGTAGAGGTAGCTTTACTCTGTATCTAACCCCGTGCTGTGCCTGTCCTGGGAGTGTTTGATGGGCACAGTGTAGAGGGAGCTTTACTCTGTATCTAACCCCGTGCTGTGCCTGTCCTGGGAGTGTTTGATGGGGACAGTGTCGAGGGAGCTTTACTCTGTATCTAACCCCGTGCTGTACCTGTCCTGGGCGTGTTTGATGGGGACAGTGTAGAGGGAGCGTTACTCTGTATCTAACCCCGTGCTGTACCTGTCCTGGGAGTGTTTGATGGGGGCAGTGTAAAGGGAGCTTTACTCTGTATCTAACCCCGTGCTGTACCTGTCCTGGGAGTGTTTCATGGGGACAGTGTAGAGGGAGCTTTACTCTGTATCTAACCCCGTGCTGTGCCTGTCCTGGGAGTGTTTGATGGGCACAGTGTAGAGGGAGCTTTACTCTGTATCTAACCCCGTGCTGTGCCTGTCATGGGAGTCTTTGATGGGGACAGTGTAGAGGGAGCTTTACTCTGTATCTAACCCCGTGCTGTGCCTGTCCTGGGATTGTTTGATGGGGACAGTGTAGAGGTAGCTTTACTCTGTATCTAACCCCGTGCTGTGCCTGTCCTGGGAGTGTTTGATGGGCACAGTGTAGAGGGAGCTTTACTCTGTATCTAACCCCGTGCTGTGCCTGTCCTGGGAGTGTTTGATGGGGACAGTGTCGAGGGAGCTTTACTCTGTATCTAACCCCGTGCTGTACCTGTCCTGGGAGTGTTTGATGGGGACAGTGTAGAGGTAGCTTTACTCTGTATCTAACCCCGTGCTGTGCCTGTCCTGGGAGTGTTTGATGGGGACAGTGTAGAGGGAGCTTTACTCTGTATCTAACCCCGTGCTGTGCCTGTCCTGGGAGTCTTTGATGGGGACAGTGTAGAGGGAGCTTTACTCTGTATCTAACCCCGTGCTGTGCCTGTCCTGGGAGTGTTTGATGGGGACAGTGTCGAGGGAGCTTTACTCTATATCTAACCCTGTGCTGTACCTGTCCTGGGAGTGTTTGATGGGGACAGTGTAGAGGGAGCTTTACTCTGTATCTAACCCCGTGCTGTACCTGTCCTGGGAGTGTTTGATGGGGACAGTGTAGAGGGAGCTTTGCTCTGTATCTAACCCCGTGCTGTACCTGTCCTGTGAGTGTTTGATGAGGACAGTGTAGAGGGAGCTTTACTCTGTATCTAACCCCGTGCTGTACCTGTCCTGGGAGTGTTTGATGGGGTCAGTGTAGAGGGAGCTTTGCTCTGTATCTAACCCCGTGCTGTACCTGTCCTGTGAGTGTTTGATGGGGACAGTGTAGAGGGAGCTTTGCTCTGTATCTAACCCCGTGCTGTACCTGTCCTGGGAGTGTTTGATGGGGTCAGTGTAGAGGGAGCTTTGCTCTGTATCTAACCCCGTGCTGTACCTGTCCTGGGAGTGTTTGATGGGGACAGTGTAGAGGGAGCTTTGCTCTGTATCTAACCCCGTGCTGTACCTGTCCTGTGAGTGTTTGATGGGAACAGTGTAGAGGGAGCTTTGCTCTGTATCTAACCCCGTGCTGTACCTGTCCTGGGAGTGTTTGATGGGCACAGTGTAGAGGGAGCGTTACTCTGTATCTAACCCCGTGCTGTACCTGTCCTGGGAGTGTTTGATGGGCACAGTGTAGAGGGAGCTTTACTCTGTATCTAACCCCGTGCTGTACCTGTCCTGGGAGTGTTTGATGGGGACAGTGTAGAGGGAGCTTTGCTCTGTATCTAACCCCGTGCTGTACCTGTCCTGGGAGTGTTTGATGGGCACAGTGTAGAGGGAGCTTTACTCTGTACCTAACCCCGTGCTGTACCTGTCCTGGGAGTGTTTGATGGGGTCAGTGTAGAGGGAGCTTTGCTCTGTATCTAACCCCGTGCTGTACCTGTCCTGGGAGTGTTTGATGGGGACAGTGTAGAGGGAGCTTTACTCTGTATCTAACACCGTGCTGTACCTGTCCTGGGAGTGTTTGATGGGGACAGTGTAGAGGGAGCTTTACTCTGTGTCTAACCCCGTGCTGTACCTATCCTGCGAGTGTTTTGGCAGAGTGTTACAAACGGCTGCCGCTGTGCGCCGGTGGGAGGAGGGAGTGGGTGTTGAAGGTGGGGGTTAGCGTGTCGATCGAGCGGGGGGGAGGGGGCTGCTTTGTCCTGGATGGTGTCGAGCTTCTCGAGTGTTGTCGGAGCCGCGCTCATCCAGGCGAGTGGGAGAGTCCATCACACTCCTGACTTGTGTCCTTGTAGATGGTGGACAGGCTTTGGGGGGGGGGTCAGGAGTTGAGTTACTCTCCGCAGGATTCCCAGCCTCTGACCTGCTCTGGTAGCCACAGTATTTATACGGCTGGGTCCAGTTCAGTTTCTGATCAATGGTAACCCCCAGGATGTTGAGTGTGGGGGATTCAGCGATGTGAATGTCAAGGGGCGGTGGTTAGATCCTCTCTTGTAGGAGACGGTCATTGCCTGACACTTGTGTGATGTGAATGTAACTTGCCCCTTGTCCGCCCGAGCCCGGATATTGCCCGGGTCTTGCTGCATTTGGACAGGGACTGATTCAGTGTCTGAGGAGTCGGGAATGGTACTGAACATTGTGCAGTCGTCCGCAAACATCCCCACGTCTGACCCTATGATGGAACGGTCATTGATGAAGCAGCTGAAGATGGTTGGGGCCTAGGACACGACCCTGAGGAACTCCTGCAGTGATGTACTGGAGCTGAGATGATTGACCTCCAACCACCACAACCATCTTCCTTTGTGCCGGGTACGACTCCAACCAGCGAAAAATTTACCCTGATTCCCATTGACTCCAGTTTAGGGCTCTGTGATTTACAGAGACCAGAGAAGGGCATTCAGCCTCTCAACTCTCCTGCCGCTGTGGTAAAAATAGCAGAACTGAGGACTCACCCCTCCTATCACGTTCCCAGCGTGTCTTCGTGTTACGTTGATCAATGAGATGACCAGGAGGATAACAGCGGCACTCACACATCGGAAAATATCCTGTCAGGAGACAATGCGTTCAGTCAACAGCAAGTCTTTAGAAATTCCCTCTACACTGTCCCCATCAAACACTCCCAGGACAGGGACAGCACGGGGTTAGATACAGGGTAAAGCTCCCTCTACACTGTCCCCATCAAACACTCCCAGGACAGGTACAGCACGGGGTTAGATACAGAGTAAAGCTCCCTCTACACTGTCCCCATCAAACACTCCCAGGACAGGTACAGCATGGGCTTAGATACAGAGTAAAGCTCCCTCTACACTGTCCCCATCAAACACTCCCAGGACAGGTACAGCACGGGGTTAGATACAGAGTAAAGCTCCCTCTACACTGTCCCCATCAAACACTCCCAGGACAGGTACAGCACGGGGTTAGATACAGAGTAAAGCTCCCTCTACACTGTCCCCATCAAACACTCCCAGGACAGGTACAGCACGAGGTTAGATACAGAGTAAAGCTCCCTCTACACCGTCCCCATCAAACACTCCCAGGACAGGTACAGCACGGGGTTAGATACAGAGTAAAGCTCCCTCTACACCGTCCCCATCAAACACTCCCAGCACAGGTACAGCACGGGGTTAGATACAGAGTAAAGCTCCCTCTACACTGTCCCCATCAAACACTCCCAGGACAGGAACAGCACGGGGTTAGATACAGAGTAAAGCTCCCTCTACACTGTCCCCATCAAACACTCCCAGGACAGGAACAGCACGGGGTTAGATACAGAGTAAAGCTCCCTCTACACTGTCCCCATCAAACACTCCCAGGACAGGAACAGCACGGGGTTAGATACAGAGTAAAGCCTCCTCTACACTGTCCCCATCAAACACTCCCAGGACAGGTACAGCACGGGGTTAGATACAGAGTAAAGCTCCGTCTACACTGTCCCCATCAAACACTCCCAGGACAGGTACAGCACGGGGTTAGATACAGAGTAAAGCTCCCTCTACACTGTCCACATCAAACACTCCCAGGGCAGGTACAGCACGGGGTTAGATACAGAGTAAAGCTCCCTCTACACTGTCCCCATCAAACACTCCCAGGACAGGTACAGCACGGGGTTAGATACAGAGTAAAGCTCCCTCTACACTGTCCCCATCAAACACTCCCAGGACAGGTACAGCACAGGGTTAGATACAGAGTAAAGCTCCCTCTACACTGTCCCCATCAAACACTCCCAGGACAGGTACAGCACGGGGTTAGATACAGAGTAAAGCTCCCTCTACACTGTCCCCATCAAACACTCCCAGGACAGGTACAGCACGGGGTTAGATACAGAGTAAAGCTCCCTCTACACTGTCCCCATCAAACACTCCCAGGACAGGTACAGCACGGGGTTAGATACAGAGTAAAGCTCCCTCTACACTGTCCCCATCAAACACTCCCAGGACAGGTACAGCACGAGGTTAGATACAGAGTAAAGCTCCCTCTACACCGTCCCCATCAAACACTCCCAGGACAGGTACAGCACGGGGTTAGATACAGAGTAAAGCTCCCTCTACACCGTCCCCATCAAACACTCCCAGCACAGGTACAGCACGGGGTTAGATACAGAGTAAAGCTCCCTCTACACTGTCCCCATCAAACACTCCCAGGACAGGAACAGCACGGGGTTAGATACAGAGTAAAGCTCCCTCTACACTGTCCCCATCAAACACTCCCAGGACAGGAACAGCACGGGGTTAGATACAGAGTAAAGCTCCCTCTACACTGTCCCCATCAAACACTCCCAGGACAGGAACAGCACGGGGTTAGATACAGAGTAAAGCCTCCTCTACACTGTCCCCATCAAACACTCCCAGGACAGGTACAGCACGGGGTTAGATACAGAGTAAAGCTCCGTCTACACTGTCCCCATCAAACACTCCCAGGACAGGTACAGCACGGGGTTAGATACAGAGTAAAGCTCCCTCTACACTGTCCACATCAAACACTCCCAGGGCAGGTACAGCACGGGGTTAGATACAGAGTAAAGCTCCCTCTACACTGTCCCCATCAAACACTCCCAGGATAGGTATAGCACGGGGTTAGATACAGAGTAAAGCTCCCTCTACACTGTCCCCATCAAACACTCCCAGGACAGGTACAGCACGGGGTTAGATACAGAGTAAAGCTCCCTCTACACTGTCCCCATCAAACACTCCCAGGACAGGTACAGCACGGGGTTAGATACAGAGTAAAGCTCCCTCCACACTGTCCCCATCAAACACTCCCAGGACAGGTACAGCACGGGGTTAGATACAGAGTAAAGCTCCCTCTACACTGTCCCCATCAAACACTCCCAGGACAGGTACAGCACGGGGTTAGATACAGAGTAAAGCTCCCTCTACACTGTCCCCATCAAACACTCCCAGGACAGGTACAGCACGGGGTTAGATACAGAGTAAAGCTCCCTCTACACTGTCCCCATCAAACACTCCCACGACAGGTACAGCGCGGGGTTAGATACAGAGTAAAGCTCCCTCGACACTGTCCCCATCAAACACTCCCAGGACAGGTACAGCACAGGGTTACATACAGAGTAAAGCTCCCTCTACACTGTCCCCATCAAACACTCCCAGGACAGGTACAGCACGGGGTTACATACAGAGTAAAGCTCCCTATACACTGTCCCCATCAAACACTCCCAGGACAGGTACAGCACGGGCTTAGATACAGAGTAAAGCTCCCTCTACACTGTCCCCATCAAACACTCCCAGGACAGGTACAGCACGGGGTTAGATACAGAGTAAAGCTCCCACTACACTGTCCCCATCAAACACTCCCAGGACAGGTATAGCACGGCGTTAGATACAGAGTAAAGCTCCCTCTACACCGTCCCCATCAAACACTCCCAGGACAGGTATAGCACGGCGTTAGATACAGAGTAAAGCTCCCTCTACACTGTCCCCATCAAACACTCCCAGGGCAGGTACAGCACGGGGTTAGATACAGAGTAAAGCTCCCTCTACACTGTCCCCGTCAAACACTCCCAGGACAGGTACAGCACGGGGTTAGATACAGAGTAAAGCTCCCTCTACACCGTCCCCATCAAACACTCCCAGGACAGGTATAGCACGGGGTTAGATACAGAGTAAAGCTCCCTCTACACTGTCCCCATCAAACACTCCCAGGGCAGGTACAGCACGGGGTTAGATACAGAGTAAAGCTCCCTCTACACTGTCCCCATCAAACACTCCCAGGACAGGTATAGCACGGGGTTAGATACAGAGTAAAGCTCCCTCTACACTGTCCTCAACAAACACTCCCAGGACAGGTACAGCACGGGGTTAGATACAGAGTAAAGCTCCCTCCACACTGTCCCCATCAAACATTCCCAGGACAGGTACAGCACGGGGTTCGATACAGAGTAAAGCTCCCTCTGCACTGTCCCCATCAAACACTCCCAGGACAGGTACAGCACGGGGTTAGATACAGAGTAAAGCTCACTCTACACTGTCCCCATCAAACACTCCCAGGACAGGTACAGCACGGGGTTAGATACAGAGTAAAGCTCCCTCTACACTGTCCCCATCAAACACTCCCAGGACAGGTACAGCACGGGGTTAGATACAGAGTAAAGCTCCCTCTACACTGTCCCCATCAAACACTCCCAGGACAGGTACAGCACGGGGTTAGATACAGAGTAAAGCTCCCTCTGCACTGTCCCCATCAAACACTCCCAGGACAGGTACAGCACGGGGTTAGATACAGAGTAAAGCTCCCTCTACACTGTCCCCATCAAACACTCCCAGGACAGGTACAGCACAGGGTTAGATACAGAGTAAAGCTCCCTCTGCACTGTCCCCATCAAACACTCCCAGGACAGGTACAGCATGGGGTTAGATACAGAGTAAAGCTGCCTCTCCACTGTCCCCATCAAACATTCCCAGGACAGGTACAGCACAGGGTTAGATACAGAGTAAAGCTCCCTCTGCACTGTCCCCATCAAACACTCCCAGGACAGGTACAGCACGGGGATAGATACAGAGTAAAGCTCCTTCTACACTGTCCCCATCAAACATTCCCAGGACAGGTACAGCACGGGGTTAGATACAGAGTAAACCTCCCTCTACACTGTCCCCATCAAACACTCCCAGGACAGGTACAGCACGGGGTTAGATACAGAGTAAAGCTCCCTCTACACTGTCCCCATCAAACACTCCCGGGACAGGAACAGCACGGAGTTAGATACAGAGTAAAGCTCCCTCTACACTGTCCCCGTCAAACACTCCCAGGACAGGTACAGCACGGAGTTAGATACAGAGTAAAGCTCCCTCTACACTGTCCCCGTCAAACACTCCCAGGACAGGTACAGCACGGAGTTAGATACAGAGTAAAGCTCCCTCTACACTGTCCCCATCAAACACTCCCGGGACAGGAACAGCACGGAGTTAGATACAGAGTAAAGCTCCCTCTACACTGTCCCCATCAAACACTCCCAGGACAGGTACAGCACGGGGTTAGATACAGAGTAAAGCTCCCTCTACACTGTCCCCATCAAACACTCCCGGGACAGGAACAGCACGGAGTTAGATACAGAGTAAAGCTCCCTCTACACTGTCCCCATCAAATACTCCCAGGACAGGTACAGCAACGGGGTTAGATACAGAGTAAAGCTCCCTCTACACTGTCCCCATCAAACACTCCCGGGACAGGTACAGCACGGGGTTAGATACAGAGTAAAGCTCCCTCTACACTGTCCCCATCAACCACTCCCAGGACAGGTACAGCACGGAGTTAGATACAGAGTAAAGCTCCCTCTACACTGTCCCCATCAAACACTCCCGGGACAGGAACAGCACGGAGTTAGATACAGAGTAAAGCTCCCTCTACACTGTCCCCATCAAACACTCCCAGGACAGGTACAGCACGGGGTTAGATACAGAGTAAAGCTCCCTCTACACTGTCCCCATCAAACACTCCCAGGACAGGTACAGCACGGGGTTAGAGACAGAGTAAAGCTCCCTCTACACTGTCCCCATCAAACACTCCCAGGACAGGTACAGCACGGGGTTAGATACAGAGTAAAGCTCCCTCTACACTGTCCCCATCAAACACTCCCAGGACAGGTACAGCACGGGGTTAGATACAGAGTAAAGCTCCCACTACACTGTCCCCATCAAACACTCCCAGGACAGGTACAGCACGGGGATAGATACAGAGTAAAGCTCCCTCTACACTGTCCCCATCAAACATTCCCAGGACAGGTACAGCACGGGGTTAGATACAGAGTAAAGCTCCCTCTACACTGTCCCCATCAAACACTCCCGGGACAGGAACAGCACGGAGTTAGATACAGAGTAAAGCTCCCTCTACACTGTCCCCATCAAACACTCCCAGGACAGGTACAGCACGGGGTTAGATACAGAGTAAAGCTCCCTCTACACTGTCCCCATCAAACACTCCCAGGACAGGTACAGCACGGGGTTAGATACAGGGTAAAGCTCCCTCTACACTGTCCCCATCAAACACTCCCGGGACAGGAACAGCACGGAGTTCGATACAGAGTAAAGTTCCCTCTACACTGTCCCCATCAAACACTCCCAGGACAGGTACAGCACGGAGTTAGATAAATAGTAAAGCTCCCTCTACACTGTCCCCATCAAACACTCCCAGGACAGGTACAGCACGGAGTTAAATACAGAGTAAAGCTCCCTCTACACTGTCCCCATCAAACACTCCCGGGACAGGAACAACACGGAGTTAGATACAGAGTAAAGCTCCCTCTACACTGTCCCCATCAAACACTCCCAGGACAGGTACAGCACGGGGTTAGATACAGAGTAAAGCTCCCTCTACACTGTCCCCATCAAACACTCCCGGGACAGGAACAGCACGGAGTTAGATACAGAGTAAAGCTCCCTCTACACTGTCCCCATCAAACACTCCCAGGACAGGTACAGCAACGGGGTTAGATAGAGAGTAAAGCTCCCTCTACACTGTCCCCATCAAACACTCCCGGGACAGGTACAGCACGGGGTTAGATACAGAGTAAAGCTCCGTCTACACTGTCCCCATCAAACACTCCCGGGACAGGAACAGCACGGAGTTAGATACAGAGTAAAGCTCCCTCTACACTGTCCCCATCAAACACTCCCAGGACAGGTACAGCAACGGGGTTAGATACAGAGTAAAGCTCCCTCTACACTGTCCCCATCAAACACTCCCGGGACAGGTACAGCACGGGGTTAGATACAGAGTAAAGCTCCCTCTACACTGTCCCCATCAAACACTCCCGGGACAGGAACAGCACGGGGTTAGATACAGAGTAAAGCTCCCTCTACACTGTCCCCATCAAACACTCCCGGGACAGGTACAGCACGGGGTTAGATACAGAGTAAAGCTCCCTCTACACTGTCCCCATCAAACACTCCCAGGACAGGTACAGCACGGAGTTAGATACAGAGTAAAGCTCCCTCTACACTGTCCCCATCAAACACTCCCGGGACAGGAACAGCACGGAGTTAGATACAGAGTAAAGCTCCCTCTACACTGTCCCCATCAAACACTCCCAGGACAGGTACAGCACGGGGTTAGATACAGAGTAAAGCTCCCTCTACACTGTCCCCATCAAACACTCCCGGGACAGGTACAGCACGGGGTTAGATACAGAGTAAAGCTCCCTCTACACTGTCCCCATCACACACTCCCAGGACAGGTACAGCA
>NC_092728.1:17895972-17925913 GCF_047496885.1 Scyliorhinus torazame
TGTAAGCAGCAGTTTGACATTTTTTCTTGAAGCCTCTGCGCTTGAAAGTTCCTCAGCAGGATACATCCAGGGGACCAGAGTAGAGATACATCCAGGGGACCAGAGTAGAGAGATAGAAGGCTTGCCTCTAAGGAAAGTGGAAAGAAACTTCCGATACCTGGGGATTCAGATCGCTCGGAGCTGGGGAACCTTGCACAGACTTAATCTGACACGGTTGGTAGAACAAATGGAGGAGGACTTCAAGAGGTGGGACA
This sequence comes from Scyliorhinus torazame, assembly GCF_047496885.1. Lineage (NCBI taxonomy): Eukaryota > Metazoa > Chordata > Chondrichthyes > Carcharhiniformes > Scyliorhinidae > Scyliorhinus > Scyliorhinus torazame. The sequence continues at coordinate 17,896,227 of NC_092728.1, forward strand.
TGCAGCCTCTATCGCTGGCGGGCAGGGTGCAAGCAATTAAGATGATGGTCCTCCCGAGGTTCTTATTTGTATTTCAATGTCTCCCTATACTAATCACCAAGACCTTTTTTAATAAAATAGACAGGAGCATCACGAGCTTCGTGTGGGCAGGGAAAGTTCCGAGAGTAAGGAGGGGGTTCCTTCAGCGTAGTAGGGACAGAGGAGGATTGGCACTACCGAACTTGGGAGATTACTATTGGGCCGCCAATGTGGCAATGATACGTAAATGGATGATGGAGGGTGAGGGAGCGGCGTGGAAAAGGCTGGCGAGAAAGTCCTGTAAAGGGACGAGTTTAGAGGCGCTGGTGACGGCACCGCTACCGATCTCACCTAAAAAGTTTACCACGAACCCGGTGGTGGCGGCAACATTGAATATCTGGGGACAATGGAGGCGACAGAGAGGGGTGCGGGGAGCCCTGGTGGGGTCCCCAATCAGGAACAACCATCGGTTCGCCCCAGGAAGAATGGATGGAGGATTTCAGAGCTGGTTCCAGTTGGGAATTAGGAGGGTGGGAGATTTATTTATAGATGGGACTTTTGCGAGCTTGGGAGCATTGGAGGAAAAGTATAAGTTACCCCGGGGAAATTTCTTGAGATATATGCAGGTGAGGGCGTTTACTAGACAACAGGTGAGGGAATTTCCGTTGCTCCCGACACAGGGGATACAGGACAGGGTGCTTTCAGGGGTGTGGGTCGGAGAGGGCAAGGTGTCAGAGATTTATAGAGAGATGAGGGAAGAGGGGGAGGAGTCGGTGGGCGAACTAAAAAGAAAGTGGGAAGAAGAATTAGGGGAGGAGATAGAGGAGGGTATGTGGGCTGATGCCCTAAGCAGGGTAAATTCCTCTTCCTCATGCGCCAGGCTTAGCCTGATTCAATTTAAGGTGCTACATAGAGCACACATAACGGGAGCAAGATTGAGCAGGTTCTTTGGAGTGGAGGACAAATGTGGGAGGTGTGGCGGGAGCCCGGCAAACCACGCACATATGTTTTGGGCATGCCCGGCACTGGAAGGGTATTGGAAGGGAGTGACGGGGGTGATTTCGCGGGTGGTGAAGGCCCGGGTCAAACCAGGCTGGGGGTTAGCTCTATTTGGAGTTGCGGAAGAGCCGGGAGCGCAGGAGGCGAAAGAGGCCGACGTTGTGGCCTTTGCGTCCCTAGTAGCCCGGCGCAGGATCCTACTCATGTGGAAGGAGGCGAAACCCCCCGGACTGGAGGCCTGGGTAAACGATATGTCGGGGTTCATTAAACTGGAGCAGATAAAGTTTGTCCTGAGAGGATCGGCTCAAGGGTTCACCAGGCGGTGGCAGCCATTTCTCGACGACCTAGGGGAACGTTAGAGGGAAGACAGATGACCAGCAGCAGCAACCCAGGGGGGAGGGGGGGGGGGTTTAGTTTAGGTCAAAGATAAAGGGGTTTTGTTACTTGTGTATTGTTAAAAATTTCTGTTTTGTTATCGTTCCGTTTGCTTCGTAAGAGGGGAAAAATTGTTGTTTGGGGAAAAAAAAGGAAAAAAAAAAAAATTTCAATAAAACATATTTTTAAAAAAAAAGAAAGTTCCTCAGCAGGATCTCACACGAAGTCATGTCACAACGCTCTGAAACGTCGGATTACTTTCTCCCGTGATGACTGATGGACAGATATTGCGTCCCTGGACATTGGATTGAATTCCCGCAGCACTAACCCTCCCACAGTGCGGCGCTCCCTCAGCACTGACCCTCCGACAGTGCGGCGCTCCCTCAGCACTGACCCTCCGACAGTGCGGCGCTCCCTCAGCACTGACCCTCCGACAGTGCGGCACTCCCTCAGCACTGACCCTCCGACAGTGCGGCGCTCCCTCAGCACTGACCCTCCGACAGTGCGGCACTCCCTCAGCACTGACCCTCCGACAGTGCGGCGCTCCCTCAGCACCGACCCTCCGACAGTGCGGCGCTCCCTCAGCACTGACCCTCTGACAGCGAGGCGCTCCCTCAGCACTGACCCTCCGACAGTGCGGCAATCCCTCTGCACTGAACCTCCGACAGTGCGGCGCTCCTTCAGCACTGACCCTCTGACAGCGAGGCGCTCCCTCAGCACTGACCCTCCGACAGTGCGGCACTCCCTCAGCACTGACCCTCCGACAGTGCGGCGCTCCCTCAGCACTCACCCTCTGACGGTGCGGCGCTCCCTCAGCACTAACCCTCCGACAGTGCGACACTCCCTCAGTACTGACCCTCCGACAGTGCGGCGCTCCCTCAGCATTGACCGTCCGACAGTGCGGCGCTCCCTCAGCGCTGACTCTCCGACTGTGCGGCACTCCCTCAGCACTGACTCTCCGACAGTGCGGTGCTCCCTCAGCACTGACCCTCCGACAGTGCGGCGCTCCCTCAACACTGACTCTCCGACAGTGCGGTGCTCCCTCAGCACTGACCCTCCGACAGTGCGGCACTCCCGCAGTACTGACCCTCCTACAGTGCGGCACTCCCTCAGCACTGACCCTCTGACAGGGCGGCGCTCCCTCAGCATGACCCTCCGACAGTGCGGTGCTCCCTCAGCACTGACCCTCCTACAGTGCGGCGCTCCCTCTGCACTGACCCTCCGACAGTGCGGTGCTCCCTCAGCACTGACCCTCTGACAGTGCGGCGCTCCCTCAGCACTGACTTTCCGACAGTGCGGCGCTCCCTCAGCACTGACTCTCCGACAGTGCGGCACTCTCTCAGCACTGACTCTCCGTCAGTGCGGTGCTCCCTCAGCACTGACCCTCTGACAGTGCGGCGCTCCCTCAGCACTGACTCTCCGACAGTGCGGCGCTCCCTCAGCACTGACTCTCCGACAGTGCGGCACTCTCTCAGCACTGACTCTCCGTCAGTGCGGTGCTCCCTCAGCACTGACCCTCTGACAGTGCGGCGCTCCCTCAGCACTGACTTTCCGACAGTGCGGCACTCTCTCAGCACTGACTCTCCGTCAGTGCGGTGCTCCCTCAGCACTGACCCTCCGACAGTGCGGTGCTCCCTCAGCACTGACCCTCTGACAGTGCGGCGCTCCCTCAGCACTGACTTTCCGACAGTGCGGCGCTCCCTCAGCACTGACTCTCCGACAGTGCGGCACTCTCTCAGCACTGACTCTCTGTCAGTGCGGTGCTCCCTCAGCACTGACCCTCTGACAGTGCGGCGCTCCCTCAGCACTGACTCTCCGACAGTGCGGCGCTCCCTCAGCACTGACCCTCCGACAGTGCGGCGCTCCCTCAGCACTGACTCTCCGTCAGTGTGGCGCTCCCTCAGCACTGACTCTCCGACAGTGCGGTGCTCCCTCAGCACTGACCCTCCGACAGTGCGGCGCTCCCTCAACACTGACCCCCCCGACAGTGCGGCGCTCCCTCTGCACTGACTCTCCGACAGTGCGGCACTCCCTCAGCACTGACTCTCCGACAGTGCGGTGCTCCCTCAGCACTGACCCTCCGACAGTGCGGCACTCCCTCAGTACTGACCCTCCTACAGTGCGGTGCTCCCTCAGCACTGACTCTCCGACAGTGTGGCGCTCCCTCAGCACTGACCCTCCGACAGTGCGGCGCTCCCTCAGCACTGACCCTCCGACAGTGCGGCACCCTCAGCACTGACCCTCCGGCAGTGCGGCGCTCCCTCAGCACTGACCCTCCGACAGTGCGGCACCCTCAGCACTGACCCTCCGACAGTGCGGCGCTCCCTCAGCACTGACCCTCCGACAGTGCGGCTCCCTCAGCACTGACCCTCCGGCAGTGCGGCCCTCCCTCAGCACTGACCCTCCGACAGTGCGGCACCCTCAGCACTGACCCTCCGACAGTGCGGCGCTCCCTCAGCACTGACCCTCCGACAGTGCGGCGCTCCCTCAGCACTGACCCTCCGACAGTGCGGCGCTCCCTCAGCACTGACCCTCCGACAGTGAGGCGCTCCCTCAGCACCGACCCTCCAACAGTGCGGCGCTCCCTCAGCACTGACCCTCCGACAGTGCGGTGCTCCCTCTGCACTGACCCTCCGACAGTGCGGCGCTCCCTCAGCACTGACCCTCTGACAGGGCGGCGCTCCCTCAGCATGACCCTCCGACAGTGCGGTGCTCCCTCAGCACTGACCCTCCTACAGTGCGGCGCTCCCTCTGCACTGACCCTCCGACAGTGCGGTGCTCCCTCAGCACTGACCCTCTGACAGTGCGGCGCTCCCTCAGCACTGACTTTCCGACAGTGCGGCGCTCCCTCAGCACTGACTCTCCGACAGTGCGGCACTCTCTCAGCACTGACTCTCCGTCAGTGCGGTGCTCCCTCAGCACTGACCCTCCGACAGTGCGGCGCTCCCTCAACACTGACCCCCCCGACAGTGCGGCACTCCCTCAGTACTGACCCTCCTACAGTGCGGCGCTCCCTCAGCACTGACCCTCCGACAGTGCGGCGCTCCCTCAGCACTGACCCTCCGACAGTGCGGCACTCCCTCAGCACTGACCCTCCGACAGTGCGGGGCTCCCTCAGCACTGACCCTCCGACAGTGCGGCACCCTCAGCACTGACCCTCCGGCAGTGCGGCTCTCCCTCAGCACTGACCCTCCGACAGTGCGGCCCTCCCTCAGCACTGACCCTCCGACAGTGCGGCGCTCCCTCAGCACTGCAATCGAGTGTCAGGTCCGATAATGGCAAGCTCTTAAATACGGGGCCATTCTGGGCGTCAGATTCTGGGAGGATTTCGCGGTGTTGTGGAGGGGTGCTTTCGGAGGGAGATTCCCCAGGAACGGTGCAGAGGGCTTCAGTCCCTGTAGAGAGAGGGCGGGACTGGAAGAGGCTGGAATCGGTCTCCTTGGGGCAGAGGAAGTTAAGGAGTAGATTTGATCAAGACCTTCAAAAGCATGAGGGGGGTTTTGATCGAGTAAACGAGGAGGAAGTGTTTCCCAGTTGACGGGAGGATTGGTGAACAGGAGAGAGGGCCGAGGCAGAGATTGAAGCGAATCTGGAAAAGAACCAAAGGGGGGAAGCTGAGGGGTGTTTTTAAAAAATAAATTTAGAGTACGCAATTAATTTTTTCCAATTAAGGGACAGATTAAGGGTGGGGAGGGAGTGGGAGATGGGCTAGGAGGCTTGTGGGAGAGTGTGTGGGGCAGTTCTACCGAGGGGCCGGCACAGGTGGGAGGGCACAATTCTCCGACGAGCGGTTCTGCGATTTCCCCAAGGGGGGGCCGCCAGCCCCCACCCCACACCCGGCCACTCTCGGCCCACCTACCATCTCCAGAAGCAGGAGGCTGCCTTGGCGGGTCTGAGCGTAGCTCAGGAAGCCAGTCCCGGGAGCGTCGTCCAACGAGGGCTCAGCGGCCTGCTCCATCTTGTCGCCTGAATGCGCAGTTAAAAACCACAGAGAGAGAGAGACACTGGCGAAAGGTAACGTCACGGAGAGAGAGAGAGAGAGAGAGACAGGGAGACAGAAAGAGAGAGACCACAAGGGTAACAGGAAATCCTTTGCCCTTTACAAGTAGGCCTGTGGGGGAGTAATCTCCACAGGTTCACTCATCCCCTGCTTCCTTAATTCAACTCAAAAACACATCGACAGTGTTGTTAGGCTGGGACCAGAGGGCCGAATCCCAGAGTCAGGGATTTGAGACAGAGATGAGGAGGAATTTCTTCCCTCAGGAGAAGAGTGAATCTGTGGAATTCTTTACCGCAGAGAGCTGTGGAGGCCGGGCCGTTAAGTATGTTCGAGGCCGAGAGAGACGGATTTCTAATCAGCGAGGGGATCCAGGGTTACGGGGATAAAGCGGGAGAGTGGAGGTGACGATTCTTATCTGCGATCGGCCAGGATCTCACAGACTCGATGGGCCGAATGGCGACTTCTGCACCGACATTCGTTTGAACCAGATGGGTTTTCCCGATCCCTGTGCCGGTTGCCTCAGTCACCGACGCCAAGACTCGCACCAAAATCCACATTGGATTCCTTGGGCCTGGTGAGATTTGAGCTGTTGGGAGTGTCAGCCTCCCCGGTGCCACTTACCGCAGCACCAGCCCCTGCCAAACCCCGGCTCATGCCCACACCCCCCCCCCCCCCTCCCCCCCCCTCCCGCACACCCACCCCCACCCAGACCACCCCACAACCTGTCAAACTTTGAATCCTTGATTCAGGACATTCTGGGCCTCCAGGTAGTCACGCAGCACTGACCCTCCGACAGTGCGGCGCTCCCTCTGCACTGACCCTCCGACAGTGCGGTGCTCCCTCTGCACTGACCCTCCGACAGTGCGGCGCTCCCTCAGCACTGTCCCTCCGACAGTGCGGCGCGCCCTCTGCACTGACCCTCCGACAGTGCGGCGCTCCCTCAGCACTGACCCTCCGACAGTGCGGCGCTCCCTCAGCACTGACCCTCCGACAGTGCGGTGCTCCCTGAGCACTGACCCTCCGACAGTGCGGTGCTCCCTCTGCACTGACCCTCCGACAGTGCGGCGCGCCCTCTGCACTGACCCTCCGACAGTGCGGTGCTCCCTCTGCACTGACCCTCCGACAGTGCGGCGCTCCCTCAGCACTGACCCTCCGACAGTGCGGTGCTCCCTCTGCACTGACCCTCCGACAGTGCGGCGATCCCCCAGCACAGACCCTCCGACAGTGCGGCGCTCCCTCAGCACTGACCCTCCGACAGTGCGGTGCTCCCTCTGCACTGACCCTCCGACAGTGCGGCGATCCCCCAGCACAGACCCTCCGACAGTGCGGCGCTCCCTCAGCACTGACCCTCCCACAGTGCGGCGCTCCCTCTGCACTGACCCTCCGACAGTGCGGCGCTCCCTCTGCACTGACCCTCCGACAGTGCGGCGCTCCCTCAGCACTGACCCTCCGACAGTGCGGCGCTCCCTCTGCACTGACCCTCCGACAGTGCGGCGCTCCCTCAGCACTGACCCTCCGACAGTGCGGCGCTCTCTCAGTACTGAACTTCTGACAGTGCGGCGCTCCCTCAGCACTGACTCTCCGACAGTGCGGTGCTCCCTCAGCACTGACCCCCCGACAGTGCGGCGCTCCCTCAGTACTGACCCTCCGACAGTGCGGCGCTCCCTCAGTACTGACCCACCGACAGTGCGGCGCTCCCTCAGCACTGACCCTCCGACAGTGCGGTGCTCCCTCAGTACTGACCCTCCGACAGTGCGGCGCTCCCTCAGTACTGACCCTCCCACAGTGCGGCACTCCCTCAGCACTGACCCTCCCACAGTGCAGTGCTCCCTCAGCACTGACCCTCCCACAGTGCGGTGCTCCCTCGGCACTGACCCTCCGACAGTGCGGCGCTCCCTCAGCACTGACCCTCCCACAGTGCGGCGCTCCCTCAGCACTGACCCTGTGACAGTGCGGCGCTCCCTCAGCACTGACCCTCCCACAGTGCGGCGCTCCCTCAGCACTGACCCTCCGACAGTGCGGCACTCCCTCAGCACTGACTCTCCGACAGTGCGGTGCTCCCTCAGCACTGACTCTCCGACAGTGCGGCACTCCCTCAGCACTGACCCTCCCACAGTGCGGTGCTCCCTCAGCACTGACCCTCCCACAGTGCGGCGCTCCCTCAGCACTGACCCTCCGATAGTGCGGCGCTCCCTCAGCACTGACCCTCCCACAGTGCGGCGCTCCCACAGCACTGACCCTGTGACAGTGCGGCGCTCCCTCAGCACTGACCCCCCCACAGTGCGGCGCTCCCTCAGCACTGACCCTCCGACAGTGCGGCCCTCCCTCAGCACTGACCCTCCGACCGTGCGGCGCTCCCTCAGCACTGACCCTCCAACAGTGCGGCGCTCCCTCAGCACTGACCCCCCGACAGTGGGGCGCTCCCTCAACACTGACCCTCCGACAGTGCGGCGCTACCTCAGCACTGACCCTCCGACAGTGCGGCGCTCCCTCAGCACTGACCCTCTGACCGTGCGGCGCTCCCTCAGCACTGACCCTCCAACAGTGCGGCACTCCCTCAGCACTGACCCTCCGACAGTGCGGCGCTCCCTCAGCACTGAACCTCCGACAGTGCGGCGCTCCCTCAGCACTGACCCTCCGACAGTGCGGCGCTCCCTCAGCACTGACCCCCCGACTGTGCGGCGCTCCCTCAGCACTGACCCTCCCACAGTGCGGCGCTCCCTCAGCACTGACCCTCCGACAGTGCGGCACTCCCTCAGCACTGACCCTCCGACAGTGCGGCGCTCCCTCAGCACTGACACTCGGACATTGCGGCGCTCCCTCAGCACTGACCCTCCGACAGTGCGGCGCTCCCTCAGCACTGACCCTCCGACAGTGCGGCGCTCCCTCAGCACTGGCCATCCGACAGTGCGGCGCTCCCTCAGCACTGACACTCTGACAGTGCGACGCTCCCTCAGCACTGACCCTCCACAGTGCGGCGCTCCCTCAGCACTGACCCTCCGACAGTGCGGCGCTCCCTCAGCACTGACCCTCCCACAGTGCGGTGCTCCCTCAGCACTGACACTCTGACATTGCGGTGCTCCCTCAGCACTGACCCTCCGACAGTGCGGCGCTCCCTCAGCACTGACCCTCCGACAGTGCGACGCTCCCTCAGCACTGACCCTCCACAGTGCGACGCTCCCTCAGCACTGACCCTCCACAGTGCGGCGCTCCCTCAGCACTGACCACCCGACAGTGCGGCGCTCCCTCAGCACTGACACTCCGACAGTGCGACGCTCCCTCAGCACTGACCCTCTGCCTGTGTGGTGCTCCCTCAGGAATGACCCTCCCCCAAACCTCCCACCCATCCCACCAAATGCCACTACCTCCCCCCAAACTCCTGCACTCATCTCTCTCCCAGTCTCTCTCCCTCTCCCCCAGTCTCTCTCTGTGTCTCTCTCCCAGGCTCTCTCTCCCAGTCTCTCTCCCTCTCCCCCAATCTCTCTCTGTGTCTCTCTCCCAAGCTCTCTCTCCCTGTCCCTCTCTCTCCCTGTCCCTCTCTCTCCCCCAGTCTCTCTCTCCCCCTGTCTCTCTCTCCCCCAGTCTCTCACTCCCAGTCTCTCTCTGTGTCTCTCTCCCCCAGTCTCCCTCTCCCCCAGTCTCTCTCCCCCAGTCCCTCTCTCCCAGTCTCTCTCTGTGTCTCTCTCCCCCAGTCTCCCTCTCCCCCAGTCTCTCTCTCCCCCAGTCTCTCTCTCCCCCAGTCTCTCTCCCCCAGTCTCTCTCTGTGTCTCTCCCCCAGTCTCTCTCCCCCAATCTCTCTCTCCCCCAGTCTCTCACTCCCAGTCTCTCTCTGTGTCTCTCTCCCCCAGTCTCCCTCTCCCCCAGTCTCTCTCTCCCCCAGTCTCTCTCTCCCCCAGTCTCTCTCCCCCAGTCTCTCTCTGTGTCTCTCCCCCAGTCTCTCTCTCCCCCAGTCTCTCTCTCCCCCAGTCTCTCTCCCCCAGTCTCTCTCTGTGTCTCTCCCCCAGTCTCTCTCCCCCTGTCTCTCTCTCCCCCAGTCTCTCTCTCCCAGTCTCTCTCTGTGTTTCTCTCCCTGTCTCTCTCGCCCAGTTTCTCTCCCTCTCCCCCAGTCTCTCTCTCCCAGTCTCTCTCTCTCTGTCTCTCTCCCAGTCTCTCTCTCTCTAACTCTCTCTCCCAGTCTCTCTCTCTCCAGTCTGTCTTTGTCACTCCCAGACTCTCTCTCTCTCTGTCTCCAGTCTCTTTCTCTCTCTCCCAATCTCTCTCTCCCAGCCTCTCTCTCTCTCTACCTCTCTCTCCCAGTCTCTCTCTCCTCCACTTTCTCTCTCTCTAACTCTGTCTCCCAGTCTCTTTCTCTCTCTCCCAGTCTCTTTCTCTCTCTCCCAGTCTCTCTGTCTCTCCCAGTCTGTCTCTGTCTCTCCCAGTCTGTCTCTGTCTCTCCCAGTCTGTCTCTGTCTCTCCCAGTCTGTCTCTCTCTCCCTGTCTCTCTCTCTCCCTGTCTCTCTCTCTCTCCCTGTCTCTCTCTCTCCCCCTGTCTCTCTCTCTCTCCCCCTGTCTCTCTCTCTCTCTCCCAGTCTCTCTCTCTCCCCCTGTCTCTCTCTCTCTCCCCCTGTCTCTCTCTCTCTCTCCCAGTCTCTCTCTCTCTCTCTCTCCCATCTCTCGCTCTCTCCCTGTCTCTCTCTCTTTCTCTCCCAATCCCTCTCTCACACTCTTTCTCTCTCTCCCCTTGTTTCTCTCTCTCCCTGTCTCTCTCTCTCGGTCCGAGTCTCTCTCTCTCTCGCTCTCTCAGTCTCTCTCTCTCTCTCTCAGTCTCTCTCTCTCGGTCTCTCTCCCTCTCTCAGTCTCTCTCTCAGTCTCTCCCTCTCTCAGTCTCTCTCTCTCAGTCTCTCTCTCTCAGTATCTCACCCTCTCTGTCTCTCTCTCTCAGTCTCTCTCTCTCTCAGTTTTTCTCCCTCTCTGTCTCTCTTTCTCTCTCAGTCCCTCTCTTTCAGTCTCTCTCCCTCTCTCAGTCTCTCTCTCTCAGTCTCTCTCTCAGTCTCTCTCCCTCTCTCAGTCTCTCTCCCTCTCTCAGTCTCTCTCCCTCTCTGTCTCTCTTTCTCTCTCAGTCTCTCTCTCTCTCAGTCTCTCTCCCTCTCTGTCTCTCTTTCTCTCTCAGTCTCTCCCTCTCTCAGTCTCTCTCTTTCAGTCTCTCTCCCTCTCTCAGTCTCTCTCTCAGTCTCTCTCTCAGTCTCTCTCCCTCTCTCAGTCTCTCTCTCTCAGTCTCTCTCTCCCTCTCTCAGTCTCTCTCTCAGTCTCTCTCCCTCTCTCAGTCTCTCTCCCTCTCTGTCTCTCTTTCTCTCTCAGTCTCTCTCTCTCTCTCTCTCTCAGTCTCTCTCCCTCTCTGTCTCTCTCCCTATCTCAGTCTCTCTCTGTCTCTCTCCCTCTCTGTCTCTCTTTCTCTCTCAGTCTCTCTCTCTCCCTCTCTCAGTCTCTCTCTCTCAGTCTCTCTCCCTCTCTGTCTCTCTTTCTCTCTCAGTCTCTCTCTCTCCCTCTCTCAGTCTCTCTCTCTCTCAGTCTCTCTCCCTCTCTCAGTTTCTCTCTCTCTCTCTCTCAGTCGCTCTCTCTCACAGTCTCTCTCCCTCTCTCAGTCTCTCTCTCTCTCAGTCTCTCTCCCTCTCTGTCTCTCTCCCTCTCTCAGTCTCTCTCTGTCTCTCTCCCTCTCTGTCTCTCTTTCTCTCTCAGTCTCTCTCTCTCCCTTTCTCAGTCTCTCTCTCTCAGTCTCTCTCCCTCTCTCAGTTTATCTCTCTCTCTCTCTCAGTCGCTCTCTCTCACAGTCTCTCTCCCTCTCTCAGTCTCTCTCTCTCTCTCTCAGTCTCTCTCTCTCTCTCTCTCTCAGTCTGTCTCCCTCTCTCAGTCTCTCTCTCTCTCTCTCAGTCTCTCTCTCTCTCTCTCTCAGTCTCTCTCTCAGTCTCTCTCCCTCTCTCTCTCTCTCTCTCTCTCTCAGTCTCTCTCCCTCTCTCTCTCTCAGTCTCTCTCTCTCAGTCTCTCTCCCTCTCTGTCTCTCTCTCTCTCTCTCAGTCTCTCTCCCTCTCTGTCTCTCTCTCTCTCTCCCAGTCTCTCTCCGCACGAGTTAACCAGCCTCATTGGTCGAGATTGTTCTGGTCGAGGCGATCGATTTTTTTGCCCCTCTGAAGCCAGAAAGTAATCATGTTAATTTTCACAAACATTTATTTCACAAATTCAGTGCGTGAGAGAACTAATGAAGGGTTTGTGTGTTTGAGGGAGTGTGTTAGTATATGTGTTAATTGTGTTTGTGTGAATGTATGTGTAAGTATCCATGAGTGTGTGTGACCGAGTGTGTGAATGTGTGTGTGTGTGAATGTGAGAGTGTCCTAGAGAGTGTGAGTGTGCGTGTGAGAGAGAGTGTGAGTGTGTGTGGGAGAGAGAGTGTGAGTGTGTGTGGGAGAGAGTGTGAATGTGTGTGTGTGTGTGAATGTGAGAGTGTCCTAGAGAGTGTGAGTGTGCGTGTGAGAGAGAGTGTGAGTGTGTGTGGGAGAGAGTGTGAGTGCGTGTGTATGTGAATGTGAGAAAGAGTGTCCGAGAGAGTGTGAGAGTGAGTGTGAGAGAGAGTGTCAGTGTGTGTGAGAGCGAGAGTGTGGGAGAGAGTCTGAGTGTGTGTGTGAGAGAGAGTGTGAGTGTGAGAGGGAGTGTGAGTTTGTGTACGGGTGAGTGTGTGAGTTTGTAAATGAATGTGTGTGTGAGTTTGTGTCCAGGTGTGTGTGTGAATGAGTGTGTGAGTGTCAATGAGCTTGTGTGCATGAGTGAGTGTGAATGTGAGAAAGAGTGTGAGAGAGTGTGTGTGTGTGAGAGTGTGTGCGTTTGTGTACAAGTGTGTCTGTGAGTTTGTGTGTGGGTTTGTGTATGAGTGAGTTTGTGTATGAGTGTGTATGTGTGAATGAGTTTGTGTACAAGTGTGTGTATGTGAGTTTGTGTGGAAGAGTTTGTGTACGAGTGAGTGTGTACAGGTGTGTGTGACTATGTGTACGAGTGTGTGGGTGTGTGTGAGTTTGTGTACAGGTGTGTGAGTGTGTGAGTAAATGTGTGTGTGAGTGAGTGAGAGTGTGGAGGGGAGTGTGGGGAGGGGAGTGTGCGGAGGGGAGTGGAGTGGAGGATGAGGGGGAGGAGGACCGGTGTGCCGGTGAGTGTGAGTGAGTGAGAGTGCGGAGGGGAGTGTGGGGAGTTGAGTGCAGGATGAGGGGGGAGGAGGACCGGTGTGCCGGTGAGTGTGAGTGAGTGAGAGTGTGGAGGGGAGTGGAGTGCAGGATGAGGGGGGAGGAGGACCGTTGTGCCGGTGAGTGTGAGTGAGTGAGAGTGTGGAGGGGAGTGGAGTGGAGGATGAGGGGGGAGGAGGACCGGTGTGCCGGTGAGTGTGAGTGAGTGAGAGTGTGGAGGGGAGTGGAGTGGAGGATGAGGGGGGAGGAGGACCGTTGTGCCGGTGAGTGTGAGTGAGTGAGAGTGCGGAGGGGAGTGGAGTGGAGGATGAGGGGGGAGGAGGACCGTTGTGCCGGTGAGTGTGAGTGAGTGAGAGTGCGGAGGGGAGTGGAGTGGAGGATGAGGGGGGAGGAGGACCGTTGTGCCGGTGAGTGTGAGTGAGTGAGAGTGCGGAGGGGAGTGGAGTGGAGGATGAGGGGGGAGGAGGACCGTTGTGCCGGTGAGTGTGAGTGAGTGAGAGTGCGGAGGGGAGTGGAGTGGAGGATGAGGGGGAGGAGGACCGGTGTGCCGGTGAGTGTGAGTGAGTGAGAGTGCGGAGGGGAGTGTGGGGAGTTGAGTGCAGGATGAGGGGGGAGGAGGACCGGTGTGCCGGTGAGTGTGAGTGAGTGAGAGTGTGGAGGGGAGTGGAGTGCAGGATGAGGGGGGAGGAGGACCGGTGTGCCGGTGAGTGTGAGTGAGTGAGAGTGCGGAGGGGAGTGGAGTGGAGGATGAGGGGGGAGGAGGACCGGTGTGCCACACCGGTCCGGTTACTGGGTCAAGGCAGGGTAAGACTTTCTGGGAGGTGGAACCCGCCCACATTTGGACACCAGACACAGGCGCCTTTCCGAGTGGGAAGCCCTCAGGAACATTTGCATCCGGCCGGCCTGCTTCCCGGCCTCCAAACGCCTCCTCGCCCTCATCCTGACCCTCGGCCGCATCCCGCCTTGGCCCTCCAGCCTGGCCTCCAGCTTCTGGATGGTTCTCTGAATCCGGCCGATCCGAGGGAGGAATTGCTGCCAGATCCAGACTTCGGACTGCAGGGGTTGGATCTCCTCGAGCCGGGAATCGTCCTGTCTCTTTTCCTTTTCCCAAGGGCCACGGCTAACCTGATCGAGCAAAGGAGAAAGGGAAAAATCAAGTGTTAGCTCAACGCGACTCAATTCCATCCACACAATTGCTCAGGATGGGTCAGCTCCAATTCTGTGCCTACCACCACGAACCAACGCTAAACACACACTAAACACATGCTAAACACACGCTAAACTATGCAAACACACACTAAACACATGCTAAAACATGCTAAACACATGCTAAACTCTGCAAACACACACTAAATACATGCTAAAACATGCTAACCACATGCTAAACTACACAAACACACTAAACACATGCTAACCACATGCTGAAACACGCTAAACACACACTAAACTACACAAACACTAAACACATGCTAAACACACGCTAAAACATGATAAATTGCCCCTTAGTGTCCAAAAAAGGTGAGGTAAGATGGGGTTACGGGGATAGGGTGGAGGTGTGGGCTTGGGCGGTGTGCTCTTTCCAAAGGCCGGCGCAGACTCGGTGGGCCGAATGGCCTCTTTCTGCACTGTAAATTCTATGATTCTGTGAAGTCGATAAACGGTTTCCATCTCTGGACAAACTCCCCCACAGTCCCTCTCAAGGTGAACTTAATCTTCTCCAGCCGCAGGTATTCCCCGAGGTCACTTATCCACACCCCTGGGTTCGGGACCTGGATACCTCCATCCCAAAAAGATCCATCTCCGGGCTACCAAAGAGGCAACGGTCAAACCGTCGGCCTCTCTGGCCTCCTGGACTCCCTGGTCTCCCGACACTCCAAAGATCAACACCTGTTTTTTCTTCTTTTTAAAAATATTTAGAGTACCCCATTATTATTTTTTTCCAATCAAGGGGCAATTTAGCGCGGCCAATCCACCTACCCTGCACATCTCTGGGTTGTGGGGGTGAAACCCACGCAGACACGGGGAGAATGTGCAAACTCCACACGGACAGTGACCCGGGGCCGGGATTCGAACCCGGTGTCCTCAGCGCCGCAGTCCCAGTGCTAACCCCTGCGTCGCATGCCGCCCGAAAGATCGACACTTCTGGGGACTTGGGACGACCTTCACCCTCAGCACCTCAGACATCACGTCAGCGAAGCCCCCAGAATCCCTCCAGTTTCGGACAAGCCCAGAACATGTGGAAGTGATTTGCGGCCTGCTCACCGCCCACACCTGTTTTCCACCCCTCAAAAAAACCTGCTCTGGCCACTGTCATATGAGCCCTGTGGATACCTTCAAGCTGAATAAGGCTGAGGCCTAGCTCACAAAGAGGTTACATTCACCCTCCTCATAGAACATAGAACATACAGTGCAGAAGGAGGACATTCGGCCCATCGAGTCTGCACCAACCCACTTAAGCCCTCATTTCCACCCTATCCGGTACCCCAATAACCCCTCCTAACCTTTTTGGTCACTAAGGGCAATTTATCACGGCCAATCCACCCAATCTACACGTCTTTGGACTGTGGGAGGAAACAGGAGCACCCGGCGGAAACCTTAGTTAGGCCACACTTGGAGTATAGTGTTCAATTCTGGTCGCCACACTACCGGAAGGATGTGGAGGCTTTAGAGAGGGTGCAGAAGAGATTTATCAGGATGTTGCCTGGTATGGAGGGCATTAGCTATGAGGAGCGGTTGAATAAACTCGGTTTGTTCTCACTGGAACGACGGAGGTTGAGGGGCGACCTGATAGAGGTCTACAAAATTATGAGGGGCATAGACAGAGTGGATAGTCAGAGACTTTTCCCCAGGGTGGAGGGGTCAATTAATAGGGGCCATAGGTTTAAGGTGCGAGGGGCAAGGTTTAGAGGAGATGTACGAGGCACGTTTTTTACACAGAGGGTAGTGGGTGCCTGGAACTCGCTACCGGAGGAGTAGGTGGAAGCAGGGACGATAGTGACATTTAAGGGGCATCTTAAATACATGAATAGGATGGGAATAGAGGGATACAGACTCTGGAAGTGGAGAAGATTTTAGTTTAGACGGGCAGCATGGTCTGCGCAGGCTTGGAGGGCCGAAGGGCCTGTTCCTGTGCTGTACTTCTCTTTGTTCTTTGTTCTTTGTTCCAGACCCCTTCCGTCAGGCAGCAGGTACAGAAGTCT
Source organism: Scyliorhinus torazame (assembly GCF_047496885.1). Lineage (NCBI taxonomy): Eukaryota > Metazoa > Chordata > Chondrichthyes > Carcharhiniformes > Scyliorhinidae > Scyliorhinus > Scyliorhinus torazame. The sequence goes on from NC_092728.1 coordinate 17,912,024, forward strand.
GAAGACTCGCACATCCAGACGAAGGAATAGCTTCTTCCCCGCAGCTACAAGACTCCTCAACGACTCCCCCTCGGACTGATCTGTTCCCTGTAAGAACACTATTCACGACGCCTCTATGCTGCTCTTGCTCATGTATCTGCTTTGTTTGACCCCTTGTTCTGCATTGTAGCCAATCACTGTTTGGCGATGTACCATTTGTCAATGTTCTCTGTTGATTATTCTTGTGTCTACTATGTACGTACTGTGCACGTTCCCCTCGGCCGCAGAAAAATACTTTTCCCTGCACTTCGGTACCTGTGACAATAAATCAAATCAAATCGAAAAGGCCAACTCCAGCCTCAGGTGCTGTCTGAGGTCCCCACACCCTCAGGGCCGCCACCTCCAGCGGGCTTGTGGAGTACCGGGCCGGCGAGAACGGCAGAGGCGCCATCAACAGGTAGCTCGCCCAACCTTGCTTGAATCGGGAAAACCTCGCTCTTCTCCATATTTTAACTTATACCCGGAAAAACCAACCAAACTGCTCCAAGACGTTCTTAATCCCCCTAACGGGTCCGAAATGTAAAGTATCTCAAATCGTCCGCATGTAGCGAGACCCCTGTGCTCCCCCCCCCCCCCCCACCCCTGCACTACCCAACTCCTCGACGCTCTAAGTGGCATTGCCAGTGGCTCTCATCGCCAAGGGCAGAGTGTGCCACAATTATAGGAGAACGGGGATGAGAAAATATCAGCCATGATTGAATGGCGGAGCAGACTCGATGGGCCGAGTGGCCTAGTTCGGCTCCTGTGTCTTACGGTCTTTTTCAGTCTGAAATACCCCAAACTCACCCAATCCGTCCTGCCACTCGTTACCGCCGCCATACGTAGCAACCAGGCCCCAACCCGCAAAGCCCTGTCCGAACCCAAACCGCCCCAGCACTTCCCACAGATATTCCCAATCCGAGGCCTTCTCCGTATCCATAGCGACCGCCACCTCCACCCCCCCGGTCCCACCGGGGGGGCATCATAATCACATTCAAGAAGCGCCTAACTTTCGCCGACAGCTGCCTCCCCTTGCAAACCCCGCCTGGTCCTCCCCATCACCCCTCCGGCTCACAGGCCTCAATCCGCCAAGGCCGGGATTTTGACAGCAGTTTGGCGTCCACGTTCGGCAGTGATTTCGGGCGGTAGGACCCACGCTGCCTCAGGCCCTTATCCTTCTTAAGAATTAAGCATATTGAGGCCTGTAGGGGGAAGCTACTCTTTCTCCCTTGTCTCGATGTTTGCAGTTACCCACATAGGCCCCAGGGCCCCCCCGAAGACCTCTTATGAACTCCCACCAGGAACCCATTAGGACTCAGGGCCTTCCTTGCCAGCATCTTGGGCGGAGAGATGGCAGATGGAGTTTAATCCGGACAAATGTGAAGGTAATGCATTTTGGAAGGGCTAATGCAGGTAGGGAAATATACAGTGAATGGTAGAACCCTCAAGAGTATTGAAAGTCAAAGAGATCTAGGAGTACAGGTCCACAGGTCACTGAAAGGGGCAACACAGGTGGAGAAGGATAGTCAAGAAGGCCTACAGCATGCTTGCCTTCATTGGCCGGGGAGCATTGAGTATAAGAATTGGCAAGTCATGTTGCAGCTGTATAGAACCTTAGTTAGGCCACACTTGGAGTATAGTGTTCAATTCTGGTCGCCACACTACCAGAAGGATGTGGAGGCTTTAGAGAGGGTGCAGAAGAGATTTACCAGAATGTTGCCTGGTATGGAGGGCATTAGCTTATGAAAGGCGCGGTTGAATAAACTCGGTTTGTTCTCACTGGAACGAAGGAGGTTGAGGGGAGACCTGATAGAGGTATACAAAATTCTGAGGGGCATAGGACAGAGTGGATAGTCAGAGGCTTTTCCCCAGGGTAGAGGGGTCAATTACTAGGGGGCATAGGTTTAAGGTGAGAGGGGGCAAGGTTTAGAGTAGATGTTACGAGGCAAGTTTTTTACGCAGAGGGTTAGTGGGTGCCTGGAACTCGCTACCGGAGGAGGTAGTGGAAGCAGGGACCAGATAGGGACATTTAAGGGGCATCTTGACAAAATACATGAATAGGATGGGAATAGAGGGATACGGACCCAGGAAGCTGTAGAAGATTTTAGTTTAGTTCGGGCAGCATGGTCGGCACGGGCTTGGAGCGGAGCCGAAAGGGCCTGTTCCTGTGCTGTCTTTTCTTTGTTCTTTTGTTACTTTGTTCTATCTCCACCAATCCTTTTTTAAAAAAAATTTAGAGTACCACAATTTAGAAACCCCACGCAGACACGGGGGGAATGTTGCAAACTCCACACGGGACTAGTGGCCCAGTGGCCGTGCCGGTAATCGAAACCGAGGTCCTCATGCGCCATGAGGCAGCAGTGCTACACTCCACTGTGCCACCCTACCACCCATACCCTCGACCAACTATTCCCCCATATTTTGGGGAATTCTAGCCCATCCAAAAATCGCCGAGCATTCTCTCTCCCTCCACTGAGAGCTCCGATTCATACAGCACCTCCATATAAACATTCCTCAACGCCCTCATTCGCACCCGCATCGGGTCCAGGCCACCACCCTTCCCCCTGCACACCCTTCAACTTTCCCGATCTCCCCTGCCCGACCTCTTGCTTCCTACGTTGCGGCCAAGCACCCTTCTCCCACGGCTCCCTTGGCTGCCCGCGTTTTAAGGAAGGGGTGAGAGTTCGTGGATACTCGTACCTGGCCCGCTTATCTGGCGTCGAAGAGCAGCGTCGTCACGTGAATCGCAACCCCCCCCCCCCCACTCTCCTTCGCAAGTTCTCCGACAGACTTGCGGTCCCAGGTACGGAGAATCCCGCCCCTGTTGCCACTGACTAGTTGTCACACCCCCCACAAGCCAAAGATTTGCAGGTGAGGTGTGAATTGCCACATTAAATTGCCCCCTCACTGGGGGGAAAAAAAAGAATTGAGGTTACTCTAAATTTCTTTAAAAAATAAGAATAAAGTAAATAAAAACAGGCGACTGCACAATAAACAACCCCTAAACACACACTAAAAACTCGCTAACACATGCACTAATTACACATTTAACACAATAAACATCCACTAATCACATCTAAACACACACCACATGACACACACAAAGAAATACCCTCTGACACTAACACACACCCACACACCACTCCCCACACACACCCTCCACACACACTCTCTCACACACTCACACTCCCACACCACTCTCACACACCCACCTCCACACACCTCTCCACACACACACACCCCCCACACACACTCACCACACACTCCACACACACCCTCACACACACACCACCCAACACACACTCCACCCACACACACACACCCCCCACCACACCACACCTCTCCACACACACCCCCCCCACACCACTCTCCACCACACACCACACACACTCACTCCCCCACCACACACCTCCCACACACACACCTCCACACACACACACCCCCCACACACCCACACCACCCACCACACACACACCCTCTCACACACCCTCCCACACACACTCCACACACACCCACACCACACACACTCACCCCACACACACTCCACCACCCACACACTCCCACACACTCACTCCCCCACACACACTCACCCACACCACACACACACACACACACCCCAACACACACACACTCACCCACCACCCCACCACACACACACACTCTCCCACACACACACTCACCCACACACTCTCTCTCACACACACACACTCCCACACACACACACTCACACAACCCTCCTCCACACACACACTCCACCCCACCACACACACACTCCCACACACACAACACTCCTCACCACTCACACACACACTCACCCCACACACACACACACTCTCTCACACACTCACACACCACACACTCCTCTCACAACACACCACTCACCCACACACCACACACTCTCCACACACACACACACTCTCTCACCCACACTCCTCACCCACACTACACACACACTCCCACACACACACACTCACTCTCACACACTCTCACACACACTCTCACTCACACACACACACCTCCCACACACACACACTCTCACACACCACTCACCTCATCACACACACTCTCCCACACACACACACTCTCTCACACACTCCCTCTCACACACACACTCTCCCACACACACACACTCCCACACACACACACTCTCTCACACACACTCTCTCACACACTCTCCTCTCCCACACACACACACTCCCACACACCACACACTCTCCCACACACACACACCACTCCTCTCACACACTCTCTCACACACTCACTCTCACACACACAATCTCCCACACACACACACTCTCTCACACACTCTCTCTGACACACACACTCTCCCACCACACACACTCTCTCTCACACACTCTCTCACACACACTCTCTCTCACACACACTCTCCCACACACACACACTCTCTCACACACTCTCTCACACACTCTCTCTCACACTCTCCCACACACACACTCTCTCACACACTCCCTCTGACACACACACTCTCCCACACACACACACACTCTCTCTCACACACTCTCTCACAGACTCTCTCTCACACACACACTCTCCCACACACACACACTCTCTCACACACTGTCTCTCACACACACACTCTCCCACACACACCCACTCTCTCACACACTCTCTCACACACTCTCTCTCACACACACACTCTCCCACACACACACACTCTCTCACACTCTCTCTGACACACACACTCTCCCACACACACACACTCTCTCTCACACACTCTCACACACTCTCTCTGACACACACACTCTCCCACACACACACTCTCTCTCACACACTCTCACACACACACTCTCCCACACACACACTCTCTCACACACTCCCTCTGACACCACACACTCTCCACACACACACACTCTCTCTCACACACACTCACTCACACACTCTCTCACACACACACTCTCCCACACACACACACAACTCTCACACACACTCTCTCTCCACACACACCTCACCCACACACACACACACACTCTCTCACACACTCTCTCACACACCCTCTCCCACACACACACACTCTCTCACACACTCTCACCACACACTCTCACACACACACCACACCCTCTCCCACACACACACTCTCTCACACACTCCCTCTGACACACACACTCTCCCACACACACACACTCTCTCTCACACACTCTCTCACACACTCTCTCACACACACACTCTCCCACACACACACTCTCTCACACACTCTCTCTCACACACACACTCTCTCACACACTCTCCCACACACACACACACTCTCACACACTCTCCCTCACACACACACTCTCCCACACACACACACACTCTCTCACACACTCTCTCTGACACACACACTCTCCCAAACACACACTCTCTCTCACACACCTCTCACTCTCACTCACACACACTCTCCTCACACACACTCTCACACACTCTCTCTCACACACACACTCTCCACACACACACACACTCTCTCACACACCACACACACACTCTCTCACACACACTCTCTCTCGACCACACACACTCTCCCACACACACACTCTCTCTCACACACACTCTCTCACACACACACACTCTCCCCACACACACACTCTCACACACTCTCTCTCACACACACACTCTCCCACACACACACTCTCTCACACACTCCCTCTGACACCACACACTCTCCCACACACACACACTCTCTCTCACACACTCTCTCACACACTCTCTCTCACACACACACTCTCCCACACACACACACTCTCTCACACACACACACTCTCTCACACACTCTCTCTCACACACACACTCTCCCACACACACACACTCTCTCTCACACACTCTCACACACTCTCTCTCACACACACACTCTCCCACACACACACACTCTCTCACACACTCTCTCTCACACACACTCTCCCACACACACACTCTCTCACACACTCCCTCTGACACACACACTCTCCCACACACACACACTCTCTCTCACACACTCTCTCTCACACTCTCTCTCACACACACACTCTCCCACACACACACACTCTCCCACACACACACACTCTCTCTCACACACTCTCTCACACACTCTCTCTCACACACACAATCTCCCACACACACACACTCTCTCACACACTCTCTCTGACACACACACTCTCCCACACACACACTCTCTCTCACACACTCTCTCACACACTCCCTCTGACACACACACTCTCCCACACACACACACACTCTCTCTCACACACTCTCTCACAGACTCTCTCTCACACACACACTCTCCCACACACACACACTCTCTCACACACTGTCTCTCACACACACACTCTCCCACACACACACACTCTCTCACACACTCTCTCACACACTCTCTCTCACACACACACTCTCCCACACACACACACTCTCTCACACTCTCTCTGACACACACACTCTCCCACACACACACACTCTCTCTCACACACTCTCTCACACACTCTCTCTCACACACACACTCTCCCACACACACACACTCTCTCACACACACACTCTCTCACACGATCTCTCTGACACACACACACTCTCCACACACACACTCTCTCTCACACACTCTCACACACACACTCTCCCACACACACACTCTCTCACACGATCTCTCTGACACACACACTCTCCCACACACACACTCTCTCTCACACACTCTCACACACACACTCTCCCACACACACACTCTCTCACACACTCCCTCTGACACACACACTCTCCCACACACACACACTCTCTCTCACACACTCTCTCACACACTCTCTCACACACACACTCTCCACACACACACACACTCTCACACACTCTCTCTCACACACACTCTCCCACACACACACACTCTCTCACACACTCTCTCACACACTCTCCCACACACACACACTCTCTCTCACACACTCTCACACACTCTCTCTCACACACACACTCTCCCACACACACACTCTCTCACACACTCCCTCTGACACACACACTCTCCCACACACACACACTCTCTCTCACACACTCTCTCACACACTCTCTCTCACACACACACTCTCCCACACACACACTCTCTCACACACTCTCTCTCACACACACACTCTCTCACACACTCTCTCACACACAACACTCTCCCACACACACACACTCTCTCACACACTCCCTCTGACACACACTCTCTCTCTCACACACCCACTCTCTCTCACACACACACTCTCCCACACACACACTCTCTCACACACTCTCTCTCACACACACACTCTCCCACACACACACACTCTCTCACACACTCTCTCACACACTCTCCTCCCACACAACACTCTCCCACACACACACACTCTCACACACTCTCTCTCACACACACACACTCTCTCTCACACACTCCCTCTGACACACACTCTCTCTCTCACACACACACTCTCCCACACACACACACTCTCTCTCACAAACTCCCTCTGACACACACACTCTCCTACACACACACACTCTCTCTCACACACACACTCTCTCTCACACACACTCTCTCTCTCACACACACACTCTCTCTCACACACACACTCTCTCACACACTCTCTCTCACACACTCCCTCTGACACACACTCTCTCTCTCACACACACACTCTCCCACACACACACACTCTCTCTCTCACACACTCCCTCTGACACACACTCTCTCTCTCTCACACACACACTCTCCCACACACACACACACTCTCTCTCACACACTCCCTCTGACACACACACTCTCCTACACACACACACTCTCTCTCACACACACACTCTCTCTCACACACACTCTCTCTCTCACACACTCTCTCTCTCACACACCACCCACTCAATAAAATCCCAGTCCCGAATGAAGCCCCCCCTACCCTCCAATCGACCGCCCCCCCCCTCCCCCCCCAGACTGTGGTGACCCTGGTCCTAGTCCGCAGCCGGCACGCGGTTATCACGGACGCTGGGACCATGAGTGTTCCACGCCGTGGGGAATTCGGCCGGTCAGGGGCAGAGAATAGCGGGAGGGAGGGGGGGGGGGTCAGTCAATGGCCGCAGGTGGTGGACCCTCCCGGAGGACGCCGCGTTTCGGGGTCCGGAGAATCGCGGAACGGGCGCCGGTTTCCGATTTCACGCGGGAAGCCGGATTCTCCGCCCCGCCATCGAACGCAATTTTGGCGCCGGGGTGCGTGAAGCCAGTCCGCACTCCCTCCCCCTCACATACCAAACCCCCCCCCCCCCTCAATACTTTAACAATTCGCAAGTGTTTCCGTCTAATCTCTCCTGTAACCTCTGACCCCTGACCCCCCCAGCGCACCCCTTGCTGTCACCCTCCCCTCCTCACCCGTCTGGTACGGTCCCCCCACCCCCACCCCCCGCCCAACCCTTCCCCCAGTCCGGAAGCCAACATATTCCTCTCAGGCCTGAGGTTCTGGTTGAAGCCGGAACCTTCCGGAACTGGGTGTGCCAAAGCAGGTCCCTGGAACGTGGGCCGGGCCCCCAAACCGATCAACTCCCACCCCCGCCCCCATAAAGCCCCCCCACATTCACCTTGGCGCCCGGACAAGGACAGCGGCTCCGGAAGACGCGGGTGGCCAGGAGCAGCAGCAGGAGAACCCACGGCATTGCCACCAGCAGCCACAGGCCGGGGGGCCACCCGGGGTCGGGGCGCAGGTCGGGCAGGCACCCGCGGCCCAGCGGGCAGGGGGGCACAGAGCCGCTCCTGCCGGTCGAGGGGTTCCTCCGGGCCGGCCGCCACACGCACCCTGGCCCAGGGGGGGAGGATGGGGGGGCGGGGTGCTCCCCGCCCTCGTCGCCGAGACCCAGGAGGACCCACAGCTCTTGGGCGGCTCGCTGCATGGCCTTGGGGGGGGGGGGGGGAGTGGTCGACCCTGGAGGCTCGCCGTCTCCAAACGGGACGACTGCTCCCACCGTCGCCTGGCAACCGGCCTGGCTCGAGGCCTGTCCGCATTCTTAGAACCTTCGAGCAGCCAGACTGGACACTCTGCCCCTCTGGTCTGTGCTGGCACCTTCCAACGAAGGGCACAATTAGCCCTGCTCTCTCTCTCTCCCTCACAAAGGTTCTCTGCCCACCCCCATTCTCACCAGTGTCACCCCCCCCCTCCCACCATCCTCACCGGTGTCCCCCCCCCCCCGCCCCCCCATCATCCTCACCGGTGTCACTCCCCACCCCCTCCCACGCTGTGGGGGAAATTGGCCCATCCCCCCCTTCATAGAGCATAGAGATTATCATATCATAGAATCATAGAATTTACAGTGCAGAAGGAGACCATTCGGCCCATCGAGTCTGTACCGGCTCTTGGAAAGAGCACCCTACCCAAGGTCAACACCTCCACCCTATCCCCACAACCCAGCAACCCCACCCAACACTAAGGGCAATTTTGGACACTAAGGGCAATTTATCACGGCCAATCCACCTACCCTGCACATCTTTGGACTGTGGGAGGAAACCGGAGCACCCGGAGGAAACCCACGCAGACACGGGGAGGACGTGCAGACTCTGCACAGACAGTGACCCAAGCCGGAATAGAACCTGGGACCCTGGAGCTGTGAAGCAATTGTTCTATCCACAATGCCACCATGCTGTTACAGCGCAGTACAGGCCCCTCGGTCCGCGATGTTGCGCCGACCTGTGAAACCACTCTAAAGCCCATCTACACTATTCCCTTATCGTCCATATGTCTATCCAATGACCATTTGAATGCCCTTAGTGTTGGCGAGTCCACTACTGTTGCAGGCAGGGCATTCCCACGCCCTTACTACTCTGAGTAAAGTACCTACCTCTGACATCTGTCCTATATCTATCTCCCCTCAATTTAAAGCTATGTCCGCTTGTGCTAGACATCACCATCTGAGGAAAAAGGCTCTCACTGTCCACCCTATCCAATCCTCTGATCATCTTGTATGCCTCAATTAAGTCACCTCTTAACCTTCTCTCTAACGAAAACAGCCTCAAGTCCCTCAGCCTTACCTCATCAGATCTTCCCTCCATACCAGGCAACATCCTGGTAAATCTCCTCTGCACCCTTTCCAATGCTTCCACATCCTTCCTATAATGCAGCGACCAGAATTTTGTACAGCTGCAACATGACCTCATGGCTCCGAAACTCAATCCCTCTACCAATAAAAGCTAACACACCGTATGCCTTCTTAACAACCCTCTCAACCTGGGTGGCAACTTTCAGGGATCTATGTACATGGACCCCAAGATATCTCTGCTCATCCACATTACCAAGAATCTTACCATTAGCCCAGTACTCTGTCTTCCTGTTATTCCTTCCAAAATGAGTCACCTCACACTTTTCTGCATTAAACTCCATTTGCCAACTCTCAGCCCAGCGCTGCAGCTTATCTATGTCCCTCTGTAACTTGTAACATCCTTCCGCACTGTCCACAACTCCACCAACTTTAGTGTCATCTGCAAATTTACTCACCCATCCTTCTACGCCCTCCTCCAGGTCATTTATAAAAATGACAAACAGCAGTGGCCCCAAAACAGATCCATGTGGTACACCACTAGTAACTAGACTCCAGTCTGAACATTTCCCATCAACCACCACCCTTTGTCTTCTTCCAGCTAGCCAATTTCTGATCCAAACTGCTAAATCACCCTGAATCCCATGCCTCCATATTTTCTGCAGTAGCCTACCATGGGGAACCTTATCAAACGCTTTACTGAAATCCATATACACCACATCAACTGCTTTACCCTCATCCACCTGTTTGGTCACCTTCTCAAAGAACTCAATAAGGTTTGTGAGGCACGACCTACCCTTCACAAAACTGTGTTGACTATCTCTAATCAAATTATTCCTTTCCAGATGATTATACACCCTATCTCTTATAAATCTTTCCAAGATTTTGCCCACAACAGAAGTAAGGCTCACTGGTCTATAGTTACGGGGGTTGTCTCTACTCCCCTTCTTGAACAAGGGGACAACATTTGCTATCCTCCAGTCTTCTGGCACTATTCCTGTGGACAAAGTTGACTTAAAGATCAAAGCCAAAGGCTCAGCAATCGCCTCCCTAGCTTCCCAGAGAATCCTAGGATAAATCCCATCCGGCCCAGGGGACTTATCTATTTTCACACTTTCCAGAAGTGCTAACACCTCCTCCTTATGAACCTCAAGCCCTTCTAGTCTAGTAGCCTGAATCTCAGTATTCTCCTCGACAACATTGTCTTTTTCCTGTGTGAATACTGATGAAAAATATTCATTTAGCACCTCTCCTATCTCCTCGGACTCCAAGCACAACTTCCCACTACTGTCCTTGACTGGCCCTACTCTTACCCTAGTCATTCTTTTATTCCTGACATATCTATAGAAAGCTTTAGGGTTATCCTTGATCCTACCTGCCAAAGACTTCTCATGTCCCCTCCTGGCTCTTCTTAGCTCTCTCTTTAGGTCCTTCCCAGCTAACTTGTAACTCTCGAGCGCCCTAACTGAACCTTCATGTCTCATCTTTACATAAGCCTCCTTCTTCCTCTTGACAAGTGTTTTGACTGCTTTAGTAAACCACGGTTCCCTTGCTCGACCACTTCCTCCCTGCCTGACAGGTACATACTTATCAAGGACACGCAGTAGCTGTTCCTTGAACAAGCTCCACATTTCCATTGTGCCCATCCCCTGCAGTTTTCCTCTCCATCCGATGCATCCTAAGTCTTGCCTCATCGCATCATAATTGCCTTTCCCCCAGATATAACTCTTGCCCTGCGGTATATACCTATCCCTTTCCATCACTAAAGCAAACGTAATCGAATTGTGGTCACTATCACCAAAGTGCTCACCTACCTCCAAATCTAACACCTGTCCTGGTTCATTACCCAGTACCAAATCCAATATGGCCTCGCCTCTCGTTGGCCTATCTACATACTGTGTCAGGAAACCCTCCTGCACACATTGGACAAAAACGGACTCATCTAAAGTACTCGAACTATAGCGTTTCCAGTCAATATTTGGAAAGTTAAAGTCCCCCATAACAACTACCCTGTTGCTTTCGCTCCTATCCAGAATCATCTTTGCAATCCTTTCCTCTACATCTCTGGAACTTTCGGAGGCCTATAGAAAACCCCTAACAGGGTGACCTCTCCTTTCCTGTTTCTGACCTCAGCCCATACTACCTCAGTAGATGGGTCCTCATCAAACGTCCTTTCTGCCACCGTAATACTGTCCTTGACTAACAATGCCACCCCTCCCCCCTCTTTTACCACCTTCCCTGAGCTTACTGAAATATATAAACCCCGGTACCTGCAACAACCATTCCTGTCCCTGCTCTATCCATGTCTCCGAAATGGCCACAACATCGAAGTCCCAGGTACCAACCCATGCCTCAAGTTCACCCCACCTTATTCCGGATGCTCCTGGCATTGAAGAAGACACACTTTAAACCACCTTCCTGCCTGCCGGTACACTCCTGCAACTTTGAAACCTCACTCATGACCTCCCTACTCTCAACCTCCTGTCTACTGGAGCTACAATTCAGGTTCCCAAGCCCCTGCTGAACTAGTTTAAACCCTCCTGAAGAGCATTAGCAAATTCCCCCCCCCCCCCCCCCCCCAGGATATTGGTACCCCTCTGGTCCAGGTGTAGACCATCCCGTTTGTAGAGGTCCCACCTGTAGCCATGTAAAATGGCTAACTCCCGATTAGAATGGCCAAACCCCGATTTAAAATGGCGGAACGGAAGAGGCTGATGGGAAAATCAGCCAACAGGACTCAAACAGACAGCTGCAGGTAAAACAGTGTATTTGCCTCTAGGGAAGCCAGACCAGACCGATACCTGCAGCCATCAACATAACAACACCCCAGCCATCTGCATATAAATTAGCAATCCCCGGGAACAATATGCTACAAATTAGACACACAAAGCCAACCCAGACTTTTCGGCGCCAGCAGGAGCTTACACAAAGAGAGGTGAACGACCACCTCGAAACCGCCCATCGGACAAGGAATCGCTCCAGTATTGGGGAATATCGAACCAAGTGATTGGGACCAAGTCCAATCACTTGGAACCAGGTACAAGGTCCGCCCGAGAGGCGGGAAGCCCTTGGGGACTATAAGAATAGGGGCCAAGTTCAAATCGACCCTTTTTCTCCTCTCCGCACCCTTCGAGACCCTTCTGCTGACCTCTACAACAGCCGCAAGAAACAGTAAGTCTTACTCCAATGCTCGCTACGTGATAGGCGCTCCTGACTATCGACCTGTACCCCGCTTTGAATCCCGCAGGCTCAGAACCCATACGAAAGGCCATTCGTTTCCCTGACCTGGTGGGCCATTTCCAAGTATTGGCCTGTTAGTTGTGGGAAGTAGCTTAGAAGTAGAATTAATGTGTAAGTATTGATTGCTGTATATAATAAATGTGCGTTGATTTAACTCTTACTAAGCGGTGCGTTGGATTATTGATCATTACTCGGACTTGAACCACGTGGCGGTATCAGAGATACCTGGCGACTCAAGAGCAAAGGTGATAGAACAGAGCAATTAAACTAAGGCTAAAATGAGCAACACACCGAGCCCAGAATGGCCACAATTGTCCTGAAGGCCCAGGGGGTGGACCAGTGAATGGTGATTTCCCTTCGGAATGCGCAAAGATGGGGTGAAATGCTAATTGTGAGAGTGAGAGAGAGAGAGAGAGAGTGTGTGAGAATATGTGAGAGAGAGAGAATGAGAGAGAGTGAGAGACAGAGGGTGTGAGAGAGTGTGAGAGACAGTGTGTGTGAGAGACAGTGTGTGTGAGAGAAAGTGTGTGTGAGAGAGTGTGTGAGAGAGTGTGTGAGAGAGAGAGCGAGTGAGAGAGTGTGAGAGAATGATAGAGAGAGAGAATGAGAGATAGAGTGAGAGAGACTTTGTGTGAGAGAGAGAGAATGATAGAGAGAGTGAGAGAGAGTGTG
>NC_092728.1:17926013-17933513 GCF_047496885.1 Scyliorhinus torazame
AGTGCGTGAGAGAACTAATGAAGGGTTTGTGTGTTTGAGGGAGTGTGTTAGTATATGTGTTAATTGTGTTTGTGTGAATGTATGTGTAAGTATCCATGAGTGTGTGTGACCGAGTGTGTGAATGTGTGTGTGTGTGAATGTGAGAGTGTCCTAGAGAGTGTGAGTGTGCGTGTGAGAGAGAGTGTGAGTGTGTGTGGGAGAGAGAGTGTGAGTGTGTGTGGGAGAGAGTGTGAATGTGTGTGTGTCGTGAATGTGAGAGTGTCCTAGAGAGTGTGAGTGTGCGTGTGAGAGAGAGTGTGAGTGTGTGTGGGAGAGAGTGTGAATGCGTGTGTATGTGAATGTGAGAAAGAGTGTCCGAGAGAGTGTGAGAGTGAGTGTGAGAGAGAGTGTCAGTGTGTGTGAGAGCGAGAGTGTGGGAGAGAGTCTGAGTGTGTGTGTGAGAGAGAGTGTGAGTGTGAGAGGGAGTGTGAGTTTGTGTACGGGTGAGTGTGTGAGTTTGTAAATGAATGTGTGTGTGAGTTTGTGTCCAGGTGTGTGTGTGAATGAGTGTGTGAGTGTCAATGAGCTTGTGTGCATGAGTGAGTGTGAATGTGAGAAAGAGTGTGAGAGAGTGTGTGTGTGTGAGAGTGTGTGCGTTTGTGTACAAGTGTGTCTGTGAGTTTGTGTGTGGGTTTGTGTATGAGTGAGTTTGTGTATGAGTGTGTATGTGTGAATGAGTTTGTGTACAAGTGTGTGTATGTGAGTTTGTGTGGAAGAGTTTGTGTACGAGTGAGTGTGTACAGGTGTGTGTGACTATGTGTACGAGTGTGTGGTGTGTGTGAGTTTGTGTACAGGTGTGTGAGTGTGTGAGTAAATGTGTGTGTGATTGAGTGAGAGTGTGGAGGGGAGTGTGGGGAGGGGAGTGTGCGGAGGGGAGTGGAGTGGAGGATGAGGGGGAGGAGGACCGGTGTGCCGAGTGAGTGTGAGTGAGTGAGAGTGCGGAGGGGAGTGGAGTGGAGATGAGGGGGGAGGAGGACCGGTGTGCCGGTGAGTGTGAGTGAGTGAGAGTGCGGAGGGGAGTGGAGTGGAGGATGAGGGGGGGAGGAGGACCGGTGTGCCGGTGAGTGTGAGTGAGTGAGAGTGCGGAGGGGAGTGGAGTGGAGGATGAGGGGGGAGGAGGACCGGTGTGCCACACCGGTCCGGTTACTGGGTCAAGGCAGGGTAAGACTTTCTGGGAGGTGGAACCCGCCCACATTTGGACACCAGACACAGGCGCCTTTCCGAGTGGGAAGCCCTCAGGAACATTTGCATCCGCCGGCCTGCTTCCCGGCCTCCAAACGCCTCCTCGCCCTCATCCTGACCCTCGGCCGCATCCCGCCTTGGCCCTCCAGCCTGGCCTCCAGCTTCTGGATGGTTCTCTGAATCCGGCCGATCCGAGGGAGGAATTGCTGCCAGATCCAGACTTCGGACTGCAGGGGTTGGATCTCCTCGAGCCGGGAATCGTCCTGTCTCTTTTCCTTTTCCAAGGGCCACGGCTAACCTGATCGAGCAAAGGAGAAAGGGAAAAATCAAGTGTCAGCTCAACGCGACTCAATTCCATCCACACAATTGCTCAGGATGGGTCAGCTCCAATTCTGTGCCTACCACCACGAACCAACGCTAAACACACACTAAACACATGCTAAACACACGCTAAACTATGCAAACACACTAAACACATGCTAAAACATGCTAACCACATGCTAAACTACACAACACACTAAACACATGCTAAACACACGCTAAACTATGCAAACACACTAAACACATGCTAAAACATGCTAAACACATGCTAAACTATGCAAACACACACTAAACACATGCTAAAACATGCTAACCACATGCTAAACTACACAAACACACTAAACACATGCTAACCACATGCTGAAACACGCTAAACACACACTAAACCACAAACACTAAACACATGCTAAACACACGCTAAAACATGATAAATTGCCCCTTAGTGTCCAAAAAAGGTGAGGTAAGATGGGGTTACGGGGATAGGGTGGAGGTGTGGGCTTGGGCGGGGTGCTCTTTCCAAAGGCCGGCGCAGTCTCGATGGGGCCGAATGGCCTCCTTCTGCACTGTAAATTCTATGATTCTGTGAAGTCGATAAACGGTTTCCATCTCTGGACAAACTCCCCCACAGTCCCTCTCAAGGTGAACTTAATCTTCTCCAGCCGCAGGTATTCCCCGAGGTCACTTATCCACACCCCTGGGTTCGGGACCTGGATACCTCCATCCCAAAAAGATCCGTCTCCGGGCTACCAAAGAGGCAAAGGTCAAACCGTCGGCCTCTCTGGCCTCCTGGACTCCCTGGTCTCCCGACACTCCAAAGATCAACACCTGTTTTTTCTTCTTTTTAAAAATATTTAGAGTACCCCATTATTATTTTTTTCCAATCAAGGGGCAATTTAGCGCGGCCAATCCACCTACCCAGCACATCTCTGGGTTGTGGGGTGAAACCCACGCAGACACGGGGAGAATGTGCAAACTCCACACGGACAGCGACCCAGGGCCGGGATTCGAACCCGGTGTCCTCAGCGCCGCAGTCCCAGTGCTAACCCCTGCGCCGCATGCCGCCCGAAAGATCGACACTTCTGGGACTCGGACGACCTTCGCCCTCAGCACCTCAGACATCACGTCAGCGAAGCCCCCAGAATCCCTCCAGTTTCGGACAAGCCCAGAACATGTGGAAGTGATTTGCGGCCTGCTCACCGCCCACACCTATTTTCCACCCTCAAAAAAACCTGCTCTGGCCACTGTCATATGAGCCCTGTGGATACCTTCAAGCTGAATAAGGCTGAGGCCTAGCTCACAAAGAGGTTACATTCACCCTCCTCATAGAACATAGAACATACAGTGCAGAAGGAGGACATTCGGCCCATCGAGTCTGCACCAACCCACTTAAGCCCTCATTTCCACCTATCCCGTACTCCAATAACCCCTCCTAACCTTTTTGGTCACTAAGGGCAATTTATCGCGGCCAATCCACCCAATCTACACGTCTTTGGACTGTGGGAGGAAACCGGAGCACCCCGGAGGAAACCCTTAGTTAGGCCACACTTGGAGTATAGTGTTCAATTCTGGTCGCCACACTACCGGAAGGATGTGGAGGCTTTAGAGAGGGTGCAGTAGAGATTTACCAGGATGTTGCCTGGTATGGAGGGCATTAGCTTATGAGGAGCGGTTGAATAAACTCAGTTTGTTCTCAGTGGAACGACGGAGGTTGAGGGGCGACCTGATAGAGGTCTACAAAATTATGAGGGAGGCATAGACAGAGTGGATAGTCAGAGACTTTTCCCCAGGGTAGAGGGGTCAATTACTAGGGGGCATAGGTTTAAGGTGCGTGGGGCAAGGTTTAGAGGAGAGGTACGAGGCAAGTTTTTTACACAGAGGGTAGTGGGTGCCTGGAACTCGCTGCCGGAGGAGGTGGTGGAAGCAGGGACGATAGTGACGTTTAAGGGGCATCTTAAATACATGAATAGGATGGGAATAGAGGGATACAGACCCTGGAAGTGGAGAAGATTTTAGTTTAGACGGGCAGCATGGTCTGCGCAGGCTTGGAGGGCCGAAGGGCCTGTTCCTGTGCTGTACTTCTCTTTGTTCTTTGTTCTTTGTTCCAGACCCTTCCGTCAGGCAGCAGGTACAGAAATCTGAAGACTCGCACATCCAGACGAAGGAATAGCTTCTTCCCCGCAGCTACTAGACTCCTCAACGACTCCCCCTCGGACTGATCTGTTCCCTGTAAGAACACTATTCACGACGCCCTATGCTGCTCTTGCTCATGTATCTGCTTTGTTTGACCCCTTGTTCTGCATTGTAGCCAATCACTGTTTGGCGATGTACCATTTGTCAATGTTCTCTGTCGATTATTCTTTGTGTATACTATGCACGTACTGTGCACGTTCCCTCGGCCGCAGAAAAATACTTTTCACTGCACTTCGGTACCTGTGACAATGAATCAAATCAAATCGAAAAGGCCAACTCCAGCCTCAGGTGCTGCCTGAGGTCCCCACACCCTCAGGGCCGCCACCTCCAGCGGGCTTGTGGAGTACCGGGCCGGCGAGAACGGCAGAGGCGCCATCAACAGGTAGCTCGCCCAACCTTGCTTGAATCGGGAAAACCTCGCTCTTCTCCATATTTAACTTATACCCGGAAAAACCAACCAAACTGCTCCAAGACGTTCTTAATCCCCCTAACGGGTCCGAAATGTAAAGTATCAAATCGTCCGCATGTAGCGAGACCCTGTGCTCCACCCCCCCCCCCCCCCACCCCTGCACTACCCAACTCCTCGACGCTCTAAGTGGCATTGCCAGTGGCTCTCGTCGCCAAGGGCAGAGTGTGCCACAATTATAGGAGAACGGGGATGAGAAAATATCAGCCATGATTGAATGGCGGAGCAGACTCGATGGGCCGAGTGGCCTAGTTCGGCTCCTGTGTCTTACGGTCTTTTTCAGTCTGAAATACCCCAAACTCACCCAATCCGTCCTGCCACTCGTTACCGCCGCCATACGTAGCAACCAGGCCCAACCCGCAAAGCCCTGTCCGAACCCAAACCGCCCCAGCACTTCCCACAGATATTCCCAATCCGAGGCCTTCTCCGTATCCATAGCGACCGCCACCTCCACCCCCCCGGTCCCACCGGGGGGCATCATAATCACATTCAAGAAGCGCCTAACTTTCGCCGACAGCTGCCTCCCCTTTGCAAACCCCGCCTGGTCCTCCCCATCACCCCTCCGGCTCACAGGCCTCAATCCGCAAGGCCGGGATTTTGACAGCAGTTTGGCGTCCACGTTCGGCAGTGATTTCGGGCGGTAGGACCCACGCTGCCTCAGGCCCTTATCCTTCTTAAGAATTAAGCATATTGAGGGCTGTAGGGGGAAGCTACTCTTTCTCCCTTGTCTCGGTGTTTGCAGTTACCCACATAGGCCCCAGGGCCCCCCGAAGATCTCTTATGAACTCCCACCAGGAACCCATTAGGACTCAGGGCCTTCCTTGCCAGCATCTTGGGCGGAGAGATGGCAGATGCAGTTTAATCCGGACAAATGTGAGGTAATGCATTTTGGAAGGTCTAATGCAGGTAGGGAATATACAGTGAATGGTAGAACCCTCAAGAGTATTGACAGTCAGAGAGATCTAGGAGTACAGATCCACAGGTCATTGAAAGGGGCAACACAGGTGGAGAAGGTAGTCAAGAAGGCATACGGCATGCTTGCCTTCATTGGCCGGGGCATTGAGTATAAGAATTGGCAAGTCATGTTGCAGCTGTATAGAACCTTAGTTAGGCCACACTTGGAGTATAGTGTTCAATTCTGGTCGCCACACTACCAGAAGGATGTGGAGGCTTTAGAGAGGGTGCAGAAGAGATTTACCAGAATGTTGCCTGGTATGGAGGGCATAAGCTATGAGGAGCGGTTGAATAAACTCGGTTTGTTCTCACTGGAACGAAGGAGGTTGAGGGGAGACCTGATAGAGGTATACAAAATTCTGAGGGGCATAGACAGAGTGGATAGTCAGAGGCTTTTCCCCAGGGTAGAGGGGTCAATTACTAGGGGGCATAGGTTTAAGGTGAGAGGGGCAAGGTTTAGAGTAGATGTACGAGGCAAGTTTTTTACGCAGAGGGTAGTGGGTGCCTGGAACTCGCTACCGGAGGAGGTGGTGGAAGCAGGGACGATAGGGACATTTAAGGGGCATCTTGACAAATACATGAATAGGATGGGAATAGAGGGATACGGACCCAGGAAGTGTAGAAGATTTTAGTTTAGTCGGGCAGCATGGTCGGCACGGGCTTGGAGGGCCGAAGGGCCTGTTCCTGTGCTGTACTTTTCTTTGTTCTTTGTTCTTTGTTCTTTGTTCTATCTCCACCAATCCTTTCTTCAAAAAAAATTTAGAGTACCCAATTTAGAAACCCACGCAGACACGGGGGGAATGTGCAAACTCCACACGGACAGTGGCCCGGGGCCGGTATCGAACCCAGGTCCTCAGCGCCATGAGGCAGCAGTGCTAACCCACTGTGCCACCCTACCACCCAACCCTCGACCAACTATTCCCCCATTTTGGGGAATTCTAGCCCATCCAAAAATCGCCGCATTCTCTCTCCTCCCACTGGAGGCTCCGATTCATACAGCCTCCTATAAAATTCCTCAAACGCCCCATTCGCCCCGCATCGGGTCCAGGACCACCCTTCCCCTGCCACCCTTCAACTTTCCGATCTCCCTCCCCGCCTCTTGCTTCCTACGTTGCGGCCAGCACCCTGCTCGCCTTCTCCCACGGCCCCTGGCTGCCCGCTTTAAGAAGGGGGTGAGGTTCGGGATACTGTACCTGGCCCGCTATCGGCGTCGGAGCAGGGTCACGTGAATCGCGCCCCCCCCCCCCCCCACCCCGCGCGATTCTCCGACGCGGCCCAGGGACGGAGAATCCCGCCCCTGGTGACTGTGTGGGTCTCACCCCCACAAGCCAAAGATTTGCAGGTGAGGTGGATTGGCCACATTAAATTGCCCCTCAACTGGGGGAAAAAAAGAATTGGTTACTCTAAATTTCTTTAAAAAATAGAATAAAGTAAATAAAAACAGGCGACGCACAATAAACAACCCCTAAACACACACTAAAAACTCGCTAAACATGCACTAATTACACATTAACACAATAAACAGACTCTAATCACATCTTAAACACACACATCGTGACACACACAAAGAAATACTCTCTGACACTAACACACACTCCCACACACACACTCTCCCACACACACACTCTCTCACACACTCTCTCTCACACACACACTCTCCCACACACACACACTCTCTCACACACTCTCTCACACACTCTCTCTCACACACACACTCTCCCACACACACACACTCTCTCACACACTCTCTCTGACACACACACTCTCCCAAACACACACTCTCTCTCACACACTCTCTCACACACTCTCTCTCAGACACACACTCTCCCACACACACACACTCTCTCACACACACACACTCTCTCACTACGCTCTCTCTGACACACACACTCTCCCACACACACACTCTCTCTCACACACTCTCTCTCACACACACACTCTCCCACACACACACACTCTCACACACTCTCTCTCACACACACACACTCTCACACACACACACTCTCTCACACACTCCCTCTGACACACACACTCTCCCACACACACACACTCTCTCTCACACACTCTCTCACACACTCTCTCTCACACACACACTCTCCCACACACACACACTCTCTCACACACTCTCTCTCACACACACACTCTCCCACACACACACACTCTCTCACACACTCTTTCACACACTCTCTCACACACTCTCTCTCACACACACACTCTCCCACACACACACACTCTCTCACACTCTCTCTGACACACACACTCTCCCACACACAGACACTCTCTCTCACACACTCTCTCACACACTCTCTCTCACACACACACTCTCTCTCACACACACTCTCCCACAC
>NC_092728.1:17938513-17943513 GCF_047496885.1 Scyliorhinus torazame
CACCTCCACCCTATCCCCACAACCCAGCAACCCCACCCAACACTAAGGGCAATTTTGGACACTAAGGGCGATTTATCATGGCCAATCCACCTACCCTGCACATCTTTGGACTGTGGGAGGAAACCGGAGCACCCGGAGGAAACCCACGCAGACACGGGGAGGACGTGCAGACTCCGCACAGACAGTGACCCAAGCCGGAATAGAACCTGGGACCCTGGAGCTGTGAAGCAATTGTTCTATCCACAATGCTACCATGCTGTTACAGCGCAGTACAGGCCCCTCGGTCCTCGATGTTGCGCCGACCTGTGAAACCACTCTAAAGCCCATCTACACTATTCCCTTATCGTCCATATGTCTATCCAATGACCATTTGAATGCCCTTAGTGTTGGCGAGTCCACTACTGTTGCAGGCAGGGCATTCCACGCCCTTACTACTCTCTGAGTAAAGAACCTACCTCTGACATCTGTCCTATATCTATCTCCCCTCAATTTAAAGCTATGTCCGCTTGTGCTAGACATCACCATCTGAGGAAAAAGGCTCTCACTGTCCACCCTATCTAATCCTCTGATCATCTTGTATGCCTCAGTTAAGTCACCTCTTAACCTTCTTGTCTCTAACGAAAACAGCCTCAAGTCCTTCAGCCTTCCCTCATAAGATCTTGCCTCCATACCAGGCAACATTCTGGTAAATCTCCTCTGCACCCTTTCCAATGCCTCCACATCCTTCCTATAATGCGGTGACCAGAATTGCACGCAATACTCCAAATGCGGCTGCACCAGAGTTTTGTACAGCTGCAACATGACCTCATGGCTCCGAAACTCAATCCCTCTACCAATAAAAGCTAACATACCGTACACCTTCTTAACAACCCTCTCAACCTGGGTGGCAACTTTCAGGGATCTATGTACATGGACCCCAAGATATCTCTGCTCATCCACATTACCAAGAATCTTACCATTAGCCCAGTACTCTGTCTTCCTGTTATTCCTTCCAAAATGAGTCACCTCACACTTTTCTGCATTAAACTCCATTTGCCAACTCTCAGCCCAGCGCTGCAGCTTATCTATGTCCCTCTGTAACTTGTAACATCCTTCCGCACTGTCCACAACTCCACCGACTTTAGTGTCATCTGCAAATTTACTCACCCATCCTTCTACGCCCTCCTCCAGGTCATTTATAAAAATGACAAACAGCAGTGGCCCCAAAACAGATCCATGTGGTACACCACTAGTAACTAGACTCCAGTCTGAACATTTCCCATCAACCACCACCCTTTGTCTTCTTCCAGCTAGCCAATTTCTGATCCAAAATGCTAAATCACCCTGAATCCCATGCCTCCATATTTTCTGCAGTAGCCTACCGTGGGGAACCTTATCAAACGCTTTACTGAAATCCATATACACCACATCAACTGCTTTACCCTCATCCACCTGTTTGGTCACCTTCTCAAAGAACTCAATAAGGTTTGTGAGGCACGACCTACCCTTCACAAAACCGTGTTGACTATCTCTAACCAAATTATTCCTTTCCAGATGATTATACATCCTATCTCTTATAAACCTTTCCAAGACTTTGCTGACAACAGAAGTAAGGCTCACTGGTCTATAGTTACCGGGGTTGTCTCTACTCCCTTTCTTGAACAAGGGGACAACATTTGCTATCCTCCAGTCTTCTGGCAAAATTCCTGTAGACAAAGATGACTTAAAGATCAAAGCCAAAGGCTCAGCAATCTCCTCCCTAGCTTCCTAGAAAATCCTAGGATAAATCCCATCCGGCCCAGGGGACTTATCTATTTTCACACTTTCCAGAATTGCTAACACCTCCTCCTTATGAACCTCAAGCCCTTCTAGTCTAGTAGCCTGAATCTCAGTATTCTCCTCGACAACATTGTCTTTTTCCTATGTGAATACTAATGAAAAATACTCATTTAGCACCTCTCCTATCTCCTTGGACTCCACGCACAACTTCCCACTACTGTCCTTGACTGGCCCTACTCTTACCCTAGTCATTCTTTTATTCCTGACACATCTATAGAAAGCTTTAGGGTTATCCTTGATCCTACCTGCCAAAGACTTCTCATGTCCCCTCCTGGCGCTTCTTAGCTCTCTCTTTAGGTCCTTCCAAGCTAACTTGTAACTCTCGAGGGCCCTAACTGAACCTTCATGTCTCATCTTTACATAAGCCTCCTTCTTCCTCTTGACAAGTGTTTCGACTGCTTTAGTAAACCACGGTTCCCTTGCTCGACCACTTCCTCCCTGCCTGACAGGTACATACTTATCAAGGACACGCAGTAGCTGTTCCTTGAACAAGCTCCACATTTCCATTGTGCCCAACCCCTGCAGTTTTCCTCTCCATCCGATGCATCCTAAGTCTTGCCTCATCGCATCATAATTGCCTTTCCCCCAGATATAACTCTTGCCCTGCGGTATATACCTATCCCTTTCCATCACTAAAGTAAACATAATCGAATTGTGGTCACTATCACCAAAGTGACCTCCACATCTAACACCTGTCCTGGTTCATTACCCAGTACCAAATCCAATATGGACTTGCCTCTCGTTGGCCTATCTACATACTGTGTCAGGAAACCCTCCTGCACACATTGGACAAAAACGGACCCATCTAAAGTACTCGAACTATAGCGTTTCCAGTCAATATTTGGAAAGTTAAAGTCCCCCATAACAACTACCCTGTAGCTTTCGCTCCAACCAGAATCATCTTTGCAATCCTTTCCTCTACATCTCTGGAACTTTCGGAGGCCTATAGAAAACCCCTAACAGGGTGACCTCTCCTTTCCTGTTTCTGACCTCAGCCCATACTACCTCAGTAGATGGGTCCTCATCAAACGTCCTTTCTGCCACCGTAATACTGTCCTTGACTAACAATGCCACCCCTCCCCCTCTTTTACCACCTTCCCTGAGCTTACTGAAATATATAAACCCCGGCACCTGCAACAACCATTCCTGTCCCTGCTCTATCCATGTCTCCGAAATGGCCACAACATCGAAGTCCCAGGTACCAACCCATGCCTCAAGTTCACCCACCTTATTCCGGATGCTCCTGGCATTGAAGAAGACACACTTTAAACCACCTTCCTGCCTGCCGGTACACTCCTGCAACTTTGAAACCTCACTCATGACCTCCCTACTCTCAACCTCCTGTCTACTGGAGCTACAAGAGGTTCCCAAGCCCCTGCTGAACTAGTTTAAACCCTCCTGAAGAGCATTAGCAAATTCCCCCCCCCCCCCCCCCCCCCCCCAGGATATTGGTACCCCTCTGGTCCAGGTGTAGACCATCCCGTTTGTAGAGGTCCCACCTGTAGCCATGTAAAATGGCTAACTCCCGATTAGAATGGCCAAACCCCGATTTAAAATGGCGGAACGGAAGAGGCTGATGGGAAAATCAGCCAACAGGACTCAAACAGACAGCTGCAGGTAAAACAGTGTATTTGCCTCTAGGGAAGCCAGACCAGACCGATACCTGCAGCCATCAACATAACAACACCCCAGCCATCTGCATATAAATTAGCAATCCCCGGGAACAATATGCTACAAATTAGACACACAAAGCCAACCCAGACTTTTCGGCGCCAGCAGGAGCTTACACAAAGAGAGGTGAACGACCACCTCGAAACCGCCCATCGGACAAGGAATCGCTCCAGTATTGGGGAATATCGAACCAAGTGATTGGGACCAAGTCCAATCACTTGGAACCAGGTACAAGGTCCGCCCGAGAGGCGGGAAGCCCTTGGGGACTATAAGAATAGGGGCCAAGTTCAAATCGACCCTTTTTCTCCTCTCCGCACCCTTCGAGACCCTTCTGCTGACCTCTACAACAGCCGCAAGAAACAGTAAGTCTTACTCCAATGCTCGCTACGTGATAGGCGCTCCTGACTATCGACCTGTACCCGCTTTGAATCCCGCAGGCTCAGAACCCATACGAAAGGCCATTCGTTTCCCTGACCTGGTGGGCCATTTCCAAGTATTGGCCTGTTAGTTGTGGGAAGTAGCTTAGAAGTAGAATTAATGTGTAAGTATTGATTGCTGTATATAATAAATGTGCGTTGATTTAACTCTTACTAAGCGGTGCGTTGGATTATTGATCATTACTCGGACTTGAACCACGTGGCGGTATCAGAAAGATACCTGGCGACTCAAGAGCAAAGGTGATAGAACAGAGCAATTAAACTAAGGCTAAAATGAGCAACACACCGAGCCCAGAATGGCCACAATTGTCCTGAAGGCCCAGGGGGTGGACCAGTGAATGGTGATTTCCCTTCGGAATGCGCAAAGATGGGGTGAAATGCTAATTGTGAGAGTGAGAGAGAGAGAGAGAGTGTGTGAGAATATGTGAGAGAGAGAGAATGAGAGAGAGTGAGAGACAGAGGGTGTGAGAGAGTGTGAGAGACAGTGTGTGTGAGAGACAGTGTGTGTGAGAGAAAGTGTGTGTGAGAGAGTGTGTGAGAGAGTGTGTGAGAGAGAGAGCGAGTGAGAGAGTGTGAGAGAATGATAGAGAGAGAGAATGAGAGATAGAGTGAGAGAGACTTTGTGTGAGAGAGAGAGAATGATAGAGAGAGTGAGAGAGAGTGTGAGAGAGAGAGAGGGTGTAAGAGAGTGTGTGTGTGTGAGAGAGAGAGAGTGCGTAAGAGAGTGACAGAGCGAGAGTGTGAGAGAGTGTGTGTGAGAGAGAGTGATAGAGAGGGAGTGATAGAGAGAGAGGGTGAGAGAGAGGGAGTGATAGAAAGAGAGGGTGTGAGAGAGAGTGTGTGAGAGAGAGAGAATGATAGAGAGAGAGTGACAGAGGGTGTGAGAGAGTGTGAGAGACAGTGTGTGTGAGAGACAGTGTGTGTGAGAGAAAGTGTGTGTGAGAGAGTGTGTGAGAGAGTGTGTGAGAGAGAGAGCGAGTGAGAGAGTGTGAGAGAATGATAGAGAGAGAGAATGAGAGATAGAGTGAGAGAGACTTTGTGTGAGAGAGAGAGAATGATAGAGAGAGTGAGAGA
>NC_092728.1:17948513-17958607 GCF_047496885.1 Scyliorhinus torazame
ACTGACCCCCCGACAGTGCGGCGCTCCCTCAGCACTGACCCTCCGACAGTGCGGCGCTCCCTCAGCACTGACCATCCGACAGTGCGGCGCTCCCTCAGCACTGACCCTCCAGCAATGCGGCGCTCCGTCAGCACTGACCCTCCGACAGTGCGGCGCTCCCTCAGCACTGACCCTCCGACAGTGCGGCGCTCCCTCAGCACTGACCCTCCGGCAGTGCGTCGCTCGCTCAGCACTGACCCTCCAACAGTGCGGAGCTCCCTCAGCACTGACCCTCCGACTGTGCGGCACTGCCTCAGCACTGACCCTCCGGCAGTGCGGCGCTCGCTCAGCACTGACCCTCCGACTGTGCGGCGCTCCCTCAGCACTGACCCTCCGACAGTGCGGCGCTCCCTCAGCACTGACCCTCCGGCAGTGCGGCGCTCCCTCAGCACTGACCCTCCGACAGTGCGGCACTGCCTCAGCACTGACCCTCCGACAGTGCGGCGCTCCCTCAGCACTGACCCTCCGACAGTGCGGCGCTCCCTCAGCACTGACCCGCCGACAGTGCGGCACTTCCTCAGCACTGACCCTCCGACAGTGCGGCGCTCCCTCAGCACTGACCCTCCGACAGTGCAGCGCAACATCAGCACTGACCCTCCGTCAGTGCGGAGCTCCCACAGCACTGACCCTCCGACAGTTCAACGCTCCCTCAGCACTGGCCCTCCGACTGTGCGGCGCTCCCTCAGCACTGACCCTCCGACAGTGCGGCACTCCCTCAGCACTGACCATCCCACAGTGCGGCGCTCCCTCAGCACTGACCGTCCGAGAGTGCGGCGCTCGCTCAGCACTGACCCTCCGACAGTGCGGTGCTCCCTCAGCACTGACCCTCGACAGTGCGGCGCATCCTCAGCACTGACCCTCCGACAGTGCAGCGCTCCCTCAGCACTGACCCTCCGACAGTGCGGCGCTCCATCAGCACTGACCCTCGACAGTGCGGTGCTCCCTCAGCACTGACCCTCCGACAGTGCGGCGCTCCCTCAGCACTGACCCTCCGACAGTGCGGCGCTCCCTCAGCACTGACCCTCCCACAGTGCGGGGCTACCTCAGCACTGACCCTCCGACAGGGCGGCGCTCCCTCAGCAGTGTCCCTCCGACAGTGAGGCACTCCCTCAGCACTGACCCTCCGACAGTGCGGCGCTCCCTCAGCACTGACTCTCCGACAGTGCGGCGCTCCCTCAGCACTGACCCTCCGACAGTTCGGCGCAACCTCAGCACTGACCCTCCGACAATGCGGCGCTCCCGCAGCACTGACCCTCCGACAGTGCGGCGCTCCCTCAGCACTGGCCCTCCGACAGTGCGGCGCTCCCTCAGCACCGACCCTACGACTGTGTGGCGCTCCCTCAGCACCGACCCTCCGACAGTGCGGCGCTCCCTCAGCACTGGCCCTCCGACAGTGCGGCGCTCCCTCAGCACCGACCCTACGACTGTGCGGCGCTCCCTCAGCACCGACCCCTCCGACAATGCGGCGCTACCTCAGCACTGACCCTCTGACCGTGCGGCACTCCCTCAGCACTGACCCTCCGATAGTGCGCCGCTCTCTCAGCACTGACCCTCCGACAGTGCGGCGCTCCCTCAGCACTGACCCTCCCACAGTGCGGCGCTCCCTCAGCACTGACCCTCCGGCAGTGCGGCGCTCGCTCAGCACTGACTCTCCGACAGTGCGGCGCTCCCTGAGCACTGTCCCTCCGAAAGTGCGATGCTCCCTCAGCACTGACCCTCCGACAGTGCGGCGCTCTCTCAGCACTGACTCTCCGACAGTGCGGCGCTCTCTCAGCACTGACTCTCCGACAGTGCGGCGCTTCCTGAGCACTGACCCTCCGACAGTGCGGCGCTCCCTCAGTACTGACCCTCCGACAGTGCGGCGCTTCCTGAGCACTGTCCCTCCGACAGTGCGGCGCTCCCTCAGCACTGACCCTCCGACAGTGCGGCGCTCTCTCAGCACTGACTCTCCGACAGTGCGGCGCTTCCTGAGCACTGTCCCTCCGACAGTGCGATGCTCCCTCAGCACTGACCCTCCAATATTTCGGCACTCCCACAGGACTGACCCTCCAACATTGCGGCGCTCCCTCGGCACTGACCATCCGACAGTGAGGCGCTCCCTCAGCACTGACCCTCTGACAGTGCGGCGCTCCCTCGGCACTGACCCTCCGACAGTGCGGCGCTCCCTCAGCACTGACCCTCTTACAGTGCGGCGCTCCCTCAGCACTGACTCTCCGACAGTGCGGCGCGCGCTGAGTAATGGCCCTCCGACGGTGCGGCGCTCCCTCAGCACTGACTCTCCGACAGTGCGGCGCGCGCTCAGTAATGGCCCTCCGACAGTGCGGCGCTCCCTCAACACTGACCCTCCGACAGTGCGGCGCTCCCTCAGCACTGAACCTCCACCAATGCGGCGCTCCGTCAGCACTGACCCTCCGACAGTGCGGCGCTCCCTCAGCACTGACCTTACGACAGTGCGGCGCTCGCTCAGCACTGACCCTCCGACTGTGCGGCACTGCCTCAGCACTGACCCTCCGGCAGTGCGGCGCTCGCTCAGCACTGACCCTCCGACTGTGCGGCACTGCCTCAGCACTGACCCTCCGGCAGTGCGGCGCTCGCTCAGCACTGACCCTCCGACTGTGCGGCGCTCCCTCAGCACTGACCCTCCGACAGTGCGGCGCTCTCTCAGCACTGACTCTCCGACAGTGCGGCGCTCCCTGAGCACTGTCCCTCCGACAGTGCGATGCTCCCTCAGCACTGACCCTCCAATATTTCGGCACTCCCACAGGACTGAACCTTCAACATTGCGGCGCTCCCTCGGCACTGACCATCCGACAGTGAGGCGCTCCCTCAGCACTGACCCTCTGACAGTGCGGGGCTCCCTCAGCACTGACCCTCTTACAGTGCGGCGGTCCCTCAGCACTGACTCTTCGACAGTGCGGCGCGCGCTCAGTAATGGCCCTCCGACGGTGCGGCGCTCCCTCAGCACTGACCCTCCGACAGTGCGGCGCTCCCTCAGCACTGACCCTCCGACAGTGCGGCGCTCCCTCAGCACTGACCCTCCAGCAATGCGGCGCTCCGTCAGCACTGACCCTCCGACAGTGCAGCGATCCCTCAGCACTGACCCTCCGACAGTGCGGCGCTCCCTCAGCACTGACCGTCCGAGAGTGCGGCGCTCCGTCAGCACTGACCCTCCGACAGTGCAGCGCTCCCTCAGCACTGACCCTCGACAGTGCGGCGCATCCTCAGCACTGACCCTCCGACAGTGCAGCGCTCCCTCAGCACTGACCCTCCGACAGTGCGGCGCTCCCTCAGCACTGACTCTCCGACAGTGCGGCGCTCGCTCAGCACTGACCCTCCGACAGTGCGATGCTCCCTCAGCACTGACCCCTCCGACAGTGCGGCGCTCCCTCAGCACTGACCCCTCCGACAGTGCGGCGCTCCCTCAGCACTGACCCTCCCACAGTGCGGGGCAACCTCAGCACTGACCCTCCGACAGTGCGGCGCTCCCTCAGCAGTGTCCCTCCGACAGTGAGGCACTCCCTCAGCACTGACCCTCCGACAGTGCGGCGCTCCCTCAGCACTGACCCTCCGACAGTTCGGCGCAACCTCAGCACTGACCCTCCGACAATGCGGCGCTGCCGCAGCACTGACCCTCCGACAGTGCGGCGCTCCCTCAGCACCGACCCTACGACTGTGCGGCGCTCCCTCAGCACCGACCCTCCGACAGTGCGGCGCTCCCTCAGCACTGGCCCTCCGACAGTGCGGCGCTCCCTCAGCTCCGACCCTACGACTGTGCGGCGCTCCCTCAGCACCGACCCTCCGACAATGCGGCGCTACCTCAGCACTGACCCTCTGACCGTGCGGCACTCCCTCAGCACTGACCCTCCGACAGTGCGGCGCTCCCTCAGCACTGACCCTCCGACAGTGCGGCGCTCCCTCAGCAACTGACCCTCCGACAGTGCGGCGCTCCCCTCAGCACTGACCTTACGACAGTGCGGCGCTCCCTCAGCACTGACCCTCCGGCAGTGCGGCGCTCGCTCAGCAGTGTCCCTCCGACAGTGAGGCACTCCCTCAGCACTGACCCCTCCGACAGTGCGGCGCTCCCTCAGCACTGACCCTCCGGCAGTGCGGCACTCGCTCAGCACTGACCCTCCGACAGTGCGGCGCTCCCTCAGCAGTGTCCCTCCGACAGTGAGGCACTCCCTCAGCACTGACCTTCCGACAGTGCGGCGCTCCCTCAGCACTGACCCTCCGACAGTGCGGCACTCCCTCAGCACTGACCCTCCGACAGTGCGGCGCTCCCTCAGCACTGACCCTCCGGCAGTGCGGCACTCGCTCAGCACTGACCCTCCGACAGTGCGGCGCTCCCTCAGCAGTGTCCCTCCGACAGTGAGGCACTCCCTCAGCACTGACCTTTCCGACAGTGCGGCGCTCCCTCAGCACTGACCATCCGACAGTGCGGCACTCCCTTATCACTGGACCATCCGACAGTGAGGCACTCCCTCGGCACTGACCCTCCGACAATGCGGCGCTCCCTCAGCACCGACCCTCCGACAGTGCGGCGCTCCCTCAGCACTGGCCCTCCGACAGTGCGGCGCTCCCTCAGCACCGACCCTCCGACTGTGCGGCGCTCCCTCAGCACCGACCCTCCGACAATGCGGCGCTACCTCAGCACTGACCCTCCGACAGTGCGGCGCTCCCTCAGCACCGACCCTCCGACTGTGCAGCGCTCCTCAGCACTGCCCCTCCGACAGTGTGGCGCTCCCTCAGTACTGACCCTCCCACAGTGCTGCGCTCCCTCAGCACTGACCCTCCGACAGTGCGGCGCTCCCTCAGCGCTGGACCTCCGACAGTGCGGCGCTCCCTCAGTACTGACCCTCCGACAGTGTGTCACTCCCTCGGCACTGACCCTCCGACAGTGCGGCGCTCCCTCAGCACTGACCCTCTTACAGTGCGGCGCTCCCTCAGCACTGACTCTCCCGACAGTGCGGCGCGCGCTCAGTAATGGCCCTCCGACAGTGCGGCGCTCCCTCAACACTGACCCTCCGACAGTGCGGCGCTCCCTCAGCACTGAACCTCCACCAATGCGGCGCTCCGTCAGCACTGACCCTCCGACAGTGCGGCGCTTCCTGAGCACTGTCCCTCCGACAGTGCGATGCTTCCCTCAGCACTGACCCTCCAACATTGCGGCGCTCCCTCGGCACTGACCATCCGACAGTGAGGCGCTCCCTCAGCACTGACCCTCTGACAGTGCGGCGCTCCCTCGGCACTGACCCTCCGACAGTGCGGCGCTCCCCTCAGCACTGACCTCTTACAGTGCGGCGCTCCCTCAGCACTGACTCTCCGACAGTGCGGCGCGCGCTCAGTAATGGCCCTCCGACGGTGCGGCGCTCCCTCAGCACTGACTCTCCGACAGTGCGGCGCGCGCTCAGTAATGGCCCTCCGACAGTGCGGCGCTCCCTCAGCACTGACCTTACGACAGTGCGGCGCTCGCTCAGCACTGACCCTCCGACTGTGCGGCACTGCCTCAGCACTGACCCCTCCGGCAGTGCGGCGCTCGCTCAGCACTGACCCTCCGACTGTGCGGCACTGCTCAGCACTGACCTCCGACAGTGCAGCGCTCCCTCAGCACTGACCTTACGACAGTGCGGCGCTCGCTCAGCACTGACCCTCCGACTGTGCGGCGCTCCCTCAGCACTGACCCCTCCGACAGTGCGGTGCTCTCTCAGCACTGACTCTCCGACAGTGCGGCGCTCCTGAGCACTGTTCCTCCGACAGTGCGATGCTCCCTCAGCACTGACCCTCCAATATTTCGACACTCCCACAGGACTGAACCTTCAACATTGCGGCGCTCCCTCGGCACTGACCATCCGACAGTGAGGCGCTCCCTCAGCACTGACCCTCCAACATTGCGGCGCTCCCTCGGCACTGACCATCCGACAGTGAGGCGCTCCCTCAGCACTGACCCTCTGACAGTGCGGGGCTCCCTCAGCACTGACCCTCTTACAGTGCGGCGGTCCCTCAGCACTGACTCTTCGACAGTGCGGCGCGCGCTCAGTAATGGCCCTCCGACGGTGCGGCGCTCCCTCAGCACTGACCCTCCGACAGTGTGGCGCTCCCTCAGCACTGACCCTCCGACAGTGCGGCGCTCCCTCAGCACTGACCCTCCAGCAATGCGGCGCTCCGTCAGCACTGACCCTCCGACAGTGCGGCGATCCCTCAGCACTGACCCTCCGACAGTGCGGCGCTCCCTCAGCACTGACCGTCCGAGAGTGCGGCGCTCCGTCAGCACTGACCCTCCGACAGTGCAGCGCTCCCTCAGCACTGACCCTCGACAGTGCGGCGCATCCTCAGCACTGACCCTCCGACAGTGCAGCGCTCCCTCAGCACTGACCCCTCCGACAGTGCGGCGCTCCCTCAGCACTGACTCTCCGACAGTGCGGCGCTCGCTCAGCACTGACCCTCCGACAGTGCGGTGCTCCCTCAGCACTGACCTCCGACAGTGCGGCGCTCCCTCAGCACTGACCCTCCGACAGTGCGGCGCTCCCTCAGCACTGACCCTCCCACAGTGCGGGGCAACCTCAGCACTGACCCTCCGACAGTGCGGCGCTCCCTCAGCAGTGTCCCTCCGACAGTGAGGCACTCCCTCAGCACTGACCCTCCGACAGTGCGGCGCTCCCTCAGCACTGACCCTCCGACAGTTCGGCGCAACCTCAGCACTGACCCTCCGACAATGCGGCGCTGCCGCAGCACTGACCCTCCGACAGTGCGGCGCTCCCTCAGCACCGACCCTACGACTGTGCGGCGCTCCCTCAGCACCGACCCTCCGACAGTGCGGCGCTCCTCAGCACTGGCCCTCCGACAGTGCGGCGCTCCCTCAGCTCCGACCCTACGACTGTGCGGCGCTCCCTCAGCACCGACCCTCCGACAATGCGGCGCTACCTCAGCACTGACCCTCTGACCGTGCGGCACTCCCTCAGCACTGACCCTCCGACAGTGCGGCGCTCCCTCAGCACTGACCCTCCGACAGTGCGGCGCTCCCTCAGCACTGACCCTCCGACAGTGCGGCGCTCCCTCAGCACTGACCTTACGACTGTGCGGCGCTCCCTCAGCACTGACCCTCCGGCAGTGCGGCGCTCGCTCAGCAGAGTCCCTCCGACAGTGAGGCACTCCCTCAGCACTGACCCTCCGACAGTGCGGCGCTCCCTCAGCACTGACCCTCCGGCAGTGCGGCGCTCGCTCAGCACTGACCCTCCGACAGTGCGGCGCTCCCTCAGCAGTGTCCCTCCGACAGTGAGGCACTCCCTCAGCACTGACCTTCCGACAGTGCGGCGCTCCCTCAGCACTGACCCTCCGACAGTTCGGCGCAACCTCAGCACTGACCATTCCGACAGTGCGGCACTCCCTTATCACTGACCATCCGACAGTGAGGCACTCCCTCGGCACTGACCCTCCGACAATGCGGCGCTCCCTCAGCACCGACCCTCCGACAGTGCGGGCGCTCCCTCAGCACTGGCCCTCCGACAGTGCGGCGCTCCCTCAGCACCGACCCTCCGACTGTGCGGCGCTCCCTCAGCACCGACCCTCCGACAATGCGGCGCTACCTCAGCACTGACCCTCCGACAGTGCGGCGCTCCCTCAGCACCGACCCTCCGACTGTGCAGCGCTCCCTCAGCACTGACCCTCCGACAGTGTGGCGCTCCCTCAGTACTGACCCTCCCACAGTGCTGCGCTCCCCTCAGCACTGACCCTCCGACAGTGCGGCGCTCCCTCAGCACTGACCCTCCGACAGTGCGGCGCTCCCTCAGCACTGACCCTCCGACAGTGTGTCACTCCCTCAGCACTGACCCTCCGAGAGTGCGGCGCTCCCTCAGCACTGACTCTCTGATAGAGTGGCACTCCCTTAGCGCTGACCTTGTCTGCGGTGGGGGCAGGAGGAAGTGTTGAGCTTAGGCTCATGTCTTTGGAGTGATGGTGTGTCCCAGAGAGGGAGCCAGACAGAGGGCGCAGAGATCAGTGATTGATGGTGGTGGCAGTGTGGATTTCGCAAATTCTTGCCTCTCATTTGGGTCCCAGCCAAACCTCGAGCTCATTAACCAGTCCGGATGATGGCCAAGTGATTCTTTAGCAATTGTCGCCCCCAGGTGTCAACCAACCTCGGAAGAACTACCTTCAAACATTTTGTCAGAGTGAAAGTTGTCAGACAGGTGGTGTTTTCCCAGCGGGCGTGTCCGATGTGAAGTCCTGGTGCGGGCAACGACTGCTTGGGGCCCGGTTTGAACTTGTTGCTTCGTTCTGGAGCCCAGGCTCAGCAGAGGCTCGCTAATCCGCTCCTATCCAGCTGGTCACGCCCTTAAACCGACAGGGAAGATTCCAGTTCAGGATCGGGCCTAGTCGAGCCACAGAGCAACCCCTACGTACCTCACCTGACCTTCCAGCCAGAGTTAAGCGAGCAATTCCTGCCCAAAATACCATTCAATCCGTCCAGTCTGTGCTGGACCTGATTGGATTGGATTTGTTTATTGTCACGTGTACCGAGGTACAGTGAAAAGTATTTTTCTGCGAGCAGCTCACAGATCATTAAGTACATGGGGGCAGCACGGTAGCACAGTGGTTAGCACAATTGCTACACAGCTCCAGGGTCCCAGGTTCGATTCCGGCTTGGGTCACTGTCTGTGCGGAGTCTGCACATCCTCCCCGTGTGTGCGTGGGTTTCCTCCGGGTGCTCCGGTTTCCTCCCACAGTCCCAAGATGTGCGGTTAGGTGGATTGGCCGTGATAAATTGCCCTTGGTGCCCAAAATTGCCCCTAGTGTTGGGTGGGGTTGCTGGGTTATGGGGATAGGGTGGAGGTGTTGACCTTGGGTAGGGTGTTCTTACCAAGAGCCGGTGCAGACTCGATGGCCGAATGGCCTCCTTCTGCACTGTAAATTCGATGATGATCTATGATAACATGGGAAGAAAAGGGAATGAAAGAAAATACATAATAGGGCAACACAAGGTCCACAACGTAACTACATAAGCACTGGCATCGGATGAAGCATACAGGGTGTAGTGTTAATGAGGTCAGTCCATAAGAGGGTCATTTAGGAGTCTGGTGACAGTGGGGAAGAAGCTGTTTTTGAGTCTGTTCGTGCGTGTTCTCAGACTTCTGTATCTCCTGCCCGATGGAAGAAGTTGGAACAGTGAGTAAGCCGGGTGGGAGGGGTCTTTGATTATACTGCCCCGCTTTCCCCAGGCAGCGGGAGTGTAGATGGAGTCAATGGATGGGAGGCAGGTTCGTGTGATGGACTGGGCGGTGCAGGAGTAACTCAGCCCAGCCCCCCCTCCCCCCAGTGACCCTGCAGGAGTAACTCAGCCCAGTCCCCCCCCCCCAGTGACCCTGCAGGAGTAACTCAGCCCAGTCCCCCCCCACCCCCCCCCCCTCCCCAGTGACCCTGCGGGAGTAACTCAGCCCAGTCCCCCACCCTCCCCCCAGTGACCCTGCGGGAGTAACTCAGCCCAGTCCCCCCCCCCCAGTGACCCTGCAGGAGTAACTCAGCCCAGTCCCCCCCCCCCCAGTGACCCTGCGGGAGTAACTCAGCCCAGTCTCCCCCCTCCCCCCAGTGACCCTGCAGGAGTAACTCAGCCCAGTCCCCCCCCCCCCCGTGACCCTGCAGGAGTAACTCAGCCCAGTCCCCCCCCTCCCCCCAGTGACCCTGCAGGAGTAACTCAGCCAGTCCCCCACCCTCCCCCCAGTGACCCTGCAGGAGTAACTCAGCCCAGTCCCCCACCATCCCCCCAGTGACCCTGCAGGAGTAACTCAGCCCACTCCCCCCCCCAGTGACCCTGCAGGAGTAACTCAGCCCAGTCCCCCCCCCCTCCCCCCAGTGACCCTGCAGGAGTAACTCAGCCCAGTCCCCCCCCCCCCCAGTGACCCTGCAGGAGTAACTCAGCCCAGTGTCCCCCCCCTCCCCCAGTGACCCTGCAGGAGTAACTCAGCCCACTCCCCCCCCAGTGACCCTGCAGGAGTAACTCAGCCCACTCCCCCCCCAGTGACCCTGCAGGAGTAACTCAGCCCAGTCCTCCCCTCCCCCCA
>NC_092728.1:17961207-18017380 GCF_047496885.1 Scyliorhinus torazame
CAGCCCCAACAACCCTCCCTATCTCTGTAACCTCCTCCAGCCCCTACAACCCTCCCTATCTCTGTAACCTCCTCCAGCCCCTACAACCCTCCCTATCTCTGTAACCTCCTCCAGCCCCTACAACCCTCCCTATCTCTGTAACCTCCTCCAGCCCCAACAACCCTCCCTATCTCTGTAACCTCCTCCAGCCCCTACAACCCTCACTATCTCTGTAACCTCCTCCAGCCCCAACAACCCTCCCTATCTCTGTAACCTCCTCCAGCCCCTACAACCCTCCCTATCTCTGTAACCTCCTCCAGCCCCTACAACCCTCCCTATCTCTGTAACCTCCTCCAGCCCCAACAACCCTCCCTATCTCTGTAACCTCCTCCAGCCCCTACAACCCTCCCTATCTCTGTAACCTCCTCCAGCCCCTACAACCCTCCCTATCTCTGTAACCTCCTCCAGCCCCAACAACCCTCCCTATCTCTGTAACCTCCTCCAGCCCCTACAACCCTCCCTATCTCTGTAACCTCCTCCAGCCCCTACAACCCTCCCTATCTCTGTAACCTCCTCCAGCCCCAACAACCCTCCCTATCTCTGTAACCTCCTCCAGCCCCTACAACCCTCCCTATCTCTGTAACCTCCTCCAGCCCCTACAACCCTCCCTATCTCTGTAACCTCCTCCAGCCCCTACAACCCTCCCTATCTCTGTAACCTCCTCCAGCACCTACACCCCTCCCCATCTCTGTAACCTCCTCCAGCCCCTACAACCCTCCCTATCTCTGTAACCTCCTCCAGCCCCTACAACCCTCCCTAGCTCTGTAACCTCCTCCAGCCCCTACAACCCTCCCTATCTCTGTAACCTCCTCCAACCCCTACAACCATCCATATCTCTGTAACCTCCTCCAGCCCCTACAACCCTCCCTATCTCTGTTCCCTCCTCCAGCCCCTACAACCCTCCCTATCTCTGTTCCCTCCTCCAGCCCCTACAACCCTCCCTATCTCTGTAACCTCCTCCAGCCCCTACAACCCTCCCTATTTCTGTAACCTCCTCCAATCCCGACAACCCTCCCCATCTCTGTAACCTCCTTCAGCCCCAACAACCCTCCCTATCTCTGTAACCTCCTCCAGCCTCTACATCCCTCTCTATCTCTAACCTCCTCCAGCCCCTAAAAACCACCCCATCTCTGTAACCTCCTCCAACCCCTATGACCCTCCCTATCTCTAACCTTCTCCAGCCCCTACAACCCTCCCTATCTCTGTAACCTCCTCCAGCCCCTACAACCCTCCCTATCTCTGTAAGCTCCACCAGCCCCTACAAACCTCCCTATTTCTGTAACCACCTGCAGCCCCTCCACCCCTCCATATCTCTGTAACCTCCTCCAGCCCCTACAACCCTCCCTATCTGTGTAACCTCCTCCAGCCCCTACAACCCTCCCTATTTCTGTAACCACCTCCAGCCCCTCCACCCCTCCATATCTCTGTAACCCCCTCCAGCCCCTACAACCCTCCCTATCTCTGTAACCTCCTCCAGCCCCTACAACCCTCCCTATCTCTGTAACCTCCTCCAGCCCCTACAACCCTCCCTATCTCTGTAACCACCTCCAGCACCTACATCCCTCCCTATCTCTGTAACCTCCTCCAGCCCCTACAAATCTCCCTATCTCTGTAACTTCCTCCATCCCCTACAACCCTCCCTATCTCTGTAACCTCCTCCAGCCCTACAAACCTCCCTATCTCTGTAACCTCCTCCATCCCCTACAACCCTCCCAATCTCTGTAACCTCCTCCAGTCCCTACAACCCTCCCTATCTCTGTAACCACCTCCAGCTCCTACACCCCTCCCTATATCTAACCTCCTCCAGCCTCTACAACCCTCCCTATCTCTGTTACCTCCTCCAGCCCCTACAACCCTCCTTATCTCTGTAACCCCCCCCCCCAGCCCCTACACCCTTCCTATCTCTGTAACCTCCTCCAGCCCCTACACCCCTCCCTATCTCTGTAACCTCCTCCAGTCCCGACAACCCTCCCTATCTCTGTAACCACCTCCAGCTCCTACACCCCTCCATATATCTAACCTCCTCCAGCCTCTACAACCCTCCCTATCTCTGTTACCTCCTCCAGCCCCTACAACCCTCCTTATCTCTGTAACCCCCCCCCCCCCAGCCCCTACACACTTCCTATCTCTGTAACCTCCTCCAGCCCCTACACCCCTCCCTGTCTCTGTAACCTCCTCCAGTCCCGACAACCCTCCCAATCTCTGTAACCACCTCCAGCTCCTACACCCCTCCCTATATCTAACCTCCTCCAGCCTCTACAACCCTCCCGATCTCTGTTACCTCCTCCAGCCCCTACAACCCTCCCTATCTCTGTAACCTCCTCCAGCCCCTACAACCCTCCCTACCTCTGTAACCTCCTCCAGCCCCAACAACCCTCCCTATCTCTGTAACCTCCTCCAGCCCCTACAACCCTCCCTATCTCTGTAACCTCCTCCAGCCCCAACAACCCTCCCTATCTCTGTAACCTCCTCCAGCCCCTACAACCCTCCCTATCTCTGTAACCTCCTCCAGCCCCTACAACCCTCCCTATCTCTGTAACCTCCTCCAGCCCCTACAACCCTCCCTATCTCTGTAACCTCCTCCAGCCCCTACAACCCTCCCTATCTCTGTAACCTCCTCCAGCCCCAACAACCCTCCCTATCTCTGTAACCTCCTCCAGCCCCTACAACCCTCCCTATCTCTGTAACCTCCTCCAGCCCCTACAACCCTCCCTATCTCTGTAACCTCCTCCAGCTCCGACACCCCTCCACCCTCCCTATCTCTGTACCTTCCTTTATCCCCTACAACCCTCCCCATCTCTGTAACCTCCTCCAGCCCCTACAACCCTCCCTATCTCTGTAACCTCCTCCAGCCCCTACACCCCTCCCCATCTCTGTAACCTCCTCCAGCCCCTACAACCCTCCCTATCTCTGTAACCTCCTCCAGCCCCTACAACCCTCCCTATCTCTGTAAACTCCTCCAGCCCCTACAACCCTCCCTATCTCTGTAACCTCCTCCAGCCCCTACACCCCTCCCCATCTCTGTAACCTCCTCCAGCCCCTACAACCCTCCCTATCTCTGTAACCTCCTCCAGCCCCTACAACCCTCCCTATCTCTGTAACCTCCTCCAGCCCCTA
The DNA here is from genome assembly GCF_047496885.1 of Scyliorhinus torazame. Lineage (NCBI taxonomy): Eukaryota > Metazoa > Chordata > Chondrichthyes > Carcharhiniformes > Scyliorhinidae > Scyliorhinus > Scyliorhinus torazame. The sequence goes on from NC_092728.1 coordinate 17,964,364, forward strand.
CAACCCTCCCTATCTCTGTAACCTCCTCCAACCCCTACAACCATCCATATCTCTGTAACCTCCTCCAGCCCCTACAACCCTCCCTATTTCTGTAACCTCCTCCAGCTCCGACACCCCTCCACCCTCCCTATCTCTGTAACCTCCTCCATCCCCGACAACCCTCCCCATCTCTGTAACCTCCTCCAGCCTCTACAACCCTCCCTATTTCTGTAACCTCCTCCAGCCCCTTCAAAGCTCCCTATCTGTGTAACCACCTCCAGCTCCTACAACCCTCCCTATCTGTGTAACCTCCTCCAATCCCGACAACCCTCCCCATCTCTGTAACCTCCTTCAGCCCCAACAACCCTCCCTATCTCTGTAACCTCCTCCAGCCTCTACATCCCTCTCTATCTCTAACCTCCTCCAGCCCCTAAAAACCACCCCATCTCTGTAACCTCCTCCAACCCCTATGACCCTCCCTATCTCTAACCTTCTCCAGCCCCTACAACCCTCCCTATCTCTGTAACCTCCTCCAGCCCCTACAACCCTCCCTATCTCTGTAAGCTCCACCAGCCCCTACAAACCTCCCTATTTCTGTAACCACCTCTAGCCCCTCCACCCCTCCATATCTCTGTAACCTCCTCCAGCCCCTACAACCCTCCCTATCTGTGTAACCTCCTCCAGCCCCTACAACCCTCCCTATTTCTGTAACCACCTCCAGCCCCTCCACCCCTCCATATCTCTGTAACCCCCTCCAGCCCCTACAACCCTCCCTATCTATGTAACCTCCTCCAGCCCCTACAACCCTCCCTATCTCTGTAACCTCCTCCAGCCCCTACCACCCTCCCTATCTCTGTAACCACCTCCAGCACCTACATCCCTCCCTATCTCTGTAACCTCCTCCAGCCCCTACAAATCTCCCGATCTCTGGTAACTTCCTCCAGCCCCTACAACCCTCCCTATCTCTGTACCTCCTCCAGCCCTACAAACCGCCCTATCTCTGTAACCTCCTCCATCCCCTACAACCCTCCCAATCTCTGTAACCTCCTCCAGTCCCTACAACCCTCCCTATCTCTGTAACCACCTCCAGCTCCTACACCCCTCCCTATATCTAACCTCCTCCAGCCTCTACAACCCTCCCTATCTCTGTTACCTCCTCCAGCCCCTACAACCCTCCTTATCTCTGTAACCCCCCCCCCCCCCAGCCCCTACACCCTTCCTATCTCTGTAACCTCCTCCAGCCCCTACACCCCTCCCTATCTCTGTAACCTCCTCCAGTCCCGACAACCCTCCCTATCTCTGTAACCACCTCCAGCTCCTACACCCCTCCCTATATCTAACCTCCTCCAGCCTCTACAACCCTCCCTATCTCTGTTACCTCCTCCAGCCCCTACAACATTCCTTATCTCTGTAACCCCCCCCCAGCCCCTACACACTTCCTATCTCTGTAACCTCCTCCAGCCCCTACACCCCTCCCTGTCTCTGTAACCTCCTCCAGTCCCGACAACCCTCCCTATCTCTGTAACCACCTCCAGCTCCTACACCCCTCCCTATATCTAACCTCCTCCAGCCTCTACAACCCTCCCTATCTCTGTTACCTCCTCCAGCCCCTACAACCCTCCCTATCTCTGTAACCTCCTCCAGTCCCTACAACCCTCCCTATCTCTGTAACTTCCTCCAGCCCCTACAACCCTCCCTATCTCTGTAACTTCCTCCAGCCCCTACAACCCTCCCTATCTCTTTAACCTCCTCCAGCCCCTATGATCCTCCCTATCCCTTAACCTCCTCCAGCCCCTATGACCCTCCCTATCTCTCTTACCTCCTCCAGTCCCTATAAGCCTCCCTATCTCATGTACCCTGACTGCGAGGACAGCGTTCCCAGACTCTTGTCTCCCTCACCCGGGGTCAGATTCTGCTCTCCTAACTCGGGCCGTCTTAACTGGACTTTCGAGCCGGGCGTGTTATTGTCTTTCCGAGGTGTGATTGTTGCTGTGTGATCGCTCATCTGGTCCACGTGTCTCCCTTCAGGGGTTTAGAAGCGGTTCCTGACGATGAGGTGCTGGCGATGTATCATGGCACGCACCATATTCCCCTCCATCAAGTCAGCGGCTTCTATGGCAAGGTAATGTCGTCACAGCGACCCGGGAGCTTGTCCAGGCTTCGTATTGACCAGGCCACAGCCTGTACCACACAAATAATGAACCGCGACAAGGGGCCCAACTACTGGAGTATCGCGTCCAGTTCACGGCTGCCGTACTTTCATAAGGATGTGAAAACGTTAGCGACACAGAGATGGGGGGGGGTGGGGGTTCGGAGAGAGACAAGGGGGTGGGGGAGAGAGAGAGAAAGAGATAGCGAGAAAGATGGGGGAGGGACGGGATCTGAAAACTTCAGAGATGCTCTCTTCCTCTCTCGCTTGCCCCCCCTCTCCCTCGCCCCCCCTCTCCCTCGCCCCCCCTCTCCCTCGCCCCCCCCTCTCCCTCGCCCCCCTCTCCCTCGCCCCCCCTCTCCCTCGCCCCCCCTCTCGCTCGCCCCCCCTCTCCCTCGCCCCCCCTCTCCCTCGCCCCCCCCCTCTCCCTCGCCCCCCCCTCTCCCTCGCCCCCCCTCTCCCTTGCCCCCCCCTCCCTCGCACCCCCCTCTCCCTCGCCCCCCCTCTCCCTCGCCCCCCCCTCTCCCTCGCCCCCCCCTCTCGCTCGCCCCCCCTCTCGCTCGCCCCCCCTCTCGCTCGCCCCCCCTCTCGCTCACCCCCCCCTCTCGCTCGCCCCCCCTCTCGCTCGCCCCCCTCTCGCTCGCCCCCCTCGCTCGCCCCCCTCGCTCGCCCCCCCCTCGCTCGCCCCCCTCCCCCCCCCCCTCGCCCCCCCCTCTCGCGCCCCCCCCTCGCTCGCCCCCCTCTCGCTCGCCCCCCACCCTCTCGCTCGCCCCCCCCTCGCTCGCCCCCCCTCTCGCTCGCCCCCCCCCCTCGCTCGCCCCCCCCCTCGCTCGCCCCCCACCCTCTCGCTCGCCCCCCCCTCTCGCTCGCCCCCCCTCTCGCTCGCCCCCCCTCTCGCTTGCCCCCCCCTCTCGCTCGCCCCCCTCTCGTTCGCCCCCCCCCTCTCGCTCGCCCCCCTCTCGCTCGCCCCCCCACCCTCTCGCTCGCCCCCCCCTCTCGCTCGCCCCCCCCCTCTCGCTCGCCCCCTTCTCGCTCGCCCCCCCTCTCGCTCGCCCCCCCCTCTCGCTCGCCCCCCCCCTCTCGCTCGCCCCCCTCTCGTTCGCCCCCCCCCTCTCGCTCGCCCCCCCCTCTCGCTCGCCCCCCCCCTCTCGCTCGCCCCCCCCTCTCGCTCGCCCCCCCCTCTCGCTCGCCCCCCCCTCTCGCTCGCCCCCCCTCTCGCTCCCCCCCCTCTCGCTCGCCCCCCCCTCTCGCTCGCCCCCCCCCTCTCGCTCGCCCCCCTCTCGCTCGCCCCCCCCTCTCGCTCGCCCCCCCCTCTCGCTCGCCCCCCCCTCTCGCTCGCCCCCCCTCTCGCTCGCCCCCCCCTCTCGCTCGCCCCCCCCCTCTCGCTCGCCCCCCCCTCTCGCTCGCCCCCCCCTCTCGCTCGCCCCCCCCTCTCGCTCGCCCCCCCCTCTCGTTCGCCCCCCCCTCTCGCTCGCCCCCCCCTCTCGCTCGCCCCCCCCTCTCGCTCGCCCCCCCCCCTCTCGCTCGCCCCCCCCCTCTCGCTCGCCCCCCCCCTCTCGCTCGCCCCCCCCCTCTCGCTCGCCCCCCCCCTCTCGCTCGCCCCCCCCTCTCGCTCGCCCGCCCCTCTCGCTCGCCCGCCCCTCTCGCTCGCCCCCCCCCTCTCGCTCGCCCCCCCCCTCTCGCTCGCCCCTCCCCCTCGCTCGCCCCCCCTCTTCCTCGCCCCCTCCCTTTCAGTTGACTCCCTCTCCCTCTCCCTCACCCCCCCTCTTTCCCTCACGTGAGATGGCTAGGGAAATTGCAAATGCACGAGTGATAATTTACCAAAATTCACTAGGCTCTGGGGTGGTCCCGGCGGATTAGAAATTAGCAAACGTGACACCACTGTTTAAAAAAGGAGGTAGGCAGAAAGCGGGTAATTATAGGCCAGTTAGCTTAACTTTGGTAGTAGGGAAGATGCTGGAATCTACCATCAAGGAAGAAATAGCGAGGCATCTGGATGGAAATTGTCCCATTGGACAGACGCAGCATGGGTTCATAAAGGGCAGGTCGTGCCTAACTAATTTAGTGGAATTTTTTGAGGACATTAACAGTGCGGTAGATAACGGGGAGCCAATGGATGTGGTATATCTGGATTTCCAGAAAGCCTTTGACAAGGTGCCACACTAAAGGTTGCTGTATAAGATAAAGATGCATGGCATTAAGGGTAAAGTAGTAGCATGGATAGAGGATTGGTTAATTAATAGAAAGCAAAGAGTGGGGATTAATGGGTGTTTCTCTGGTTGGCAATCAGTAGCTAGTGGTGTCCCTCAGGGATCAGTGTTGGGCCCACAACTGTTCACAATTTACATAGATGATTTGGAGTTGGGGACCAAGGGCAATGTGTCCAAGTTTGCAGACGACACTAAGATAAGTGGTAAAGCAAAAGGTGCAGAGGATACTGGAAGTCTGCAGAGGGATTTGGATAGGCTAAGTGAATGGGCTAGGGTCTGGCAGATGGAATACAATGTTGACTAATGTGAGGTTATCCATTTTGGTAGGAATAACAGCAAAAGGGATTATTATTTAAATGATAAAATATTAAAACATGCTGCTGTGCAGAGAGACCTGGGTGTGCTAGTGCATGAGTCGCAAAAAGTTGGTTTACAGGTGCAACAGGTGATTAAGAAGGCAAATGGAATTTTGTCCTTCATTGCTAGAGGGATGGAGTTTAAGACTAGGGAGGTTCTGCTGCAATTGTATAAGGTGCTAGTGAGGCCACACCTGGAGTATTGTGTTCAGTTTTGGTCTCCTTACTTGAGAAAGGACGTACTGGCACTGGAGGGTGTTCAGAGGAGATTCACTAGGTTAATCCCAGAGCTGAAGGGGTTGGATTACGAGGAGAGGTTGAGTAGACTGGGACTGTACTCGTTGGAATTTAGAAGGATGAGGGGGGATCTTATAGAAACATATAAAATTATGAAGGGAATAGATAGGATAGATGCGGGCAGGTTGTTTCCACTGGCGGGTGAAAGCAGAACTAGGGGGCATAGCCTCAAAATAAGGGGAAGTAGATTTGGACTGAGTTTAGGAGGAACTTCTTCACCCAAAGGGTTGTGAATCTATGGAATTCCATGCCCAGTGAAGCAGTAGAGGCTCCTTCATTAAATGTTTTTAAGATAAAGATAGATAGTTTTTTGAAGAATAAAGGGATTAAGGGTTATGGTGTTCGGGCCGGAAAGTGGAGCTGAGCCCACAAAAGATCAGCCATGATCTCGTTGAATGGCGGAGCAGGCTCGAGGGGCCAGATGGCCTACTCCTGCTCCTAGTTCTTATGTCCTCTCTCCTTCGCCCCCTCTGTCTCTTAACAATTCTTCTGGCTCCCTTCGTCTCAGGGTCCCTTTGTGAAGCAGTACATGGATATCTTCTCCATCCCTGAGGTGACTCTGCTGGCCATCACCAACGATTACTTCCTGACGCACGACATTGAGTTCGACCCTCTGCACCTTTATAAGGACATCACGGTGAGTGAGAAGCTGGAGATTGTCTGGGACGCCGAGGAGGGTGGCAGGGAATGGATGGCGGCCTTGTTGGCGCTGTCGTGTTGGGTGCTCTGCTACACAGACGAACCCACACGGTTGTGGATGGTACAACGCAGTTTTATTACAAACAATCGCAACATCTGTAAACTGGTTACTGTGGTTCGTTCATTACCCTCTAACCTGTGGACCTAGCCCTCACACCATCTTGGAGAAGCACTCAGCACATGGTGAATGTCTGAGTGGCTTGCTGTGAGCTCTGTGCCCTGAGCTGTCTCCTGCTGGAATGAGTGGGAAGTGTCGTGTTCCCCGTTTTATAGTGTGTATGCTCTTGCCTGTGATTGGCTCTGGTGTGTGTGTATTGATTGGTCCGTTGATCTGTCCATCAGTGTGTGTGTGTGTGTGTGTTTGCCATGATGTTTATCTGAATATAATGACATCCCCCCTTTTTTACAAGAATATGTGCCTATGTGGTAATAAATATAGATGTGTACTGAGTGCAGCTGAATGTGTGTGTGCAATATCTACAACATGTACATGAGGCTAAACTATATACATAGGAAGGTGTCAGGTGCAACATAGCAATGAGGTTGTACCATAAACAAAACACGTGTAAACATTAAGCATCAAAACGAAGTCCTGTAACGACAAAAAGAGAAACGTATTAACATTGTGGCATCATACGTCAGTGAGTTCAATGTTCAACCAGGCTCGTAAGTCCAGCCTAGTAGGTGGGCGACGAATTCGGGTTGACCGCCTCAAGGGTGGGTCAGGATCCACCGGCTGAGGAATGGGCCTGGCCACGGGCGACAGAGGAATGGGCACGGTGGCAGGAAGCTCCACGAAGTCGACACCAGGAACAACAGGAGGGCGTGGCACCGGTGTAAGTTCCCGTAGCGAGCGCGGAAGCAGGCGAAGAGCCCGGCGATTGCGCCTACGAATGGAGCCATCAGGCATGCGAACCAGGAACGAGCAGGGAGCCACGCGTCGGAGAACTTCGGCAGTTGCCGACCAGCCACCCTCCGGTAGGTGGATGCGGACGTTGTCTCCAGGCACCAGGGCGGGAAGATCAGCTGCCCGAGTGCCATGTGCCACCTTCTGGCGAACGCGCTGCTGTCGTATCCTTTGCAGTACTGGAGCATAGTTGGGTGTAGGGACCAGAATGGACGGCACAGTGGTCCTGAGGGTGCGACCCATCACCAGCTGGGCTGGTGAGAGGCCAGTGGCTAGTGGGGCCGAGCGATAGGCCAGCAGCAGAGATCCGATCCGGCAGCAGCAGCCTTGCAGAGGGGCCGCTTGACGATGTGAACGCCCTTCTCCGCCTTTCCATTGGACTGGGGATGCAGAGGGCTGGACGTCACGCGTGTGAAGCCATACGAGGCAGCAAAGGACGACCATTCCTGGCTGGCAAAACAGGGCCCATTGTCCGACATGACAGTCATCGGAATGCCGTGGCGAGCAAAGGTGTCTTTGCCCTGATGACAGCGGACGATGTCAAATCGTGCAGGCGTACGACCTCTAGATAATTCGAAAAGTAATCTATGATGATGACGTAGTCCCTGCCGAGCGCATGAAAAAGGTCCACACCCACCTTCGCCCAGGGGGGCGTCACCAGCTCATGGGGCTGAAGTGTCTCAGGGGGTTGCGCCGGCTGAAACCTTTGGCAGGTGGGGCAGTTGAGCACCATGTTGGCGATGCCGTCGCTGGTGCCCGGCCAGTATACCGCCTCTCGGGCCCTCCGTCTGCACTTCTCAACCCCCAGATGGCCTTCGTGTAGTCGGTCGAGGACCAGCTTGTGCATGCTGTGCGGAATCACAATCCGGCCCAGCTTTAGGAGGACACCGTCAATGACGGCCAAGTCGTCCCGGACATTGTAGAATTGTGGGCACTGTCCTTTGAGCCACCCTCCCGTCATGTGGCGCATCACACGTTGTAGAAGGGGGTCAGCCGCAGTCTCCGGGCGAATACGAGCCAGACTTGAATCATCAGCTGGCAGATTGGCCGATGTGAAGGCCACCTGCGCTTCGACCTGACAGACGAACCCCTCCGAGTCGGGCGGTGTGCTTGCTGCTCTGGATAGGGCATCCGCAATGATGAGGGTGTAGACCAGTTGGAAGTCGTACCTCCGGAGCTTGAGTACGATGCGCTGGCGGCGAGGGGTCATCTCGTTCAGGTCCTTATGTATGATGCTGACCAGGGGGCGATGGTCGGTTTCCACGGTGAACTGGGGGAGACCATACACGTAGTCGGGGAACTTGTCTATGCCGGTTAACAAACCCAGGCACTCCTTCCCGATCTGCGCATAGCGCTGTTCTGTGGGGGTCATGGCCCGCGACGCATAGGCGACCGGGGCCTGCGACGCAGTGTCATCCCGTTGCAGGAGCACTGCCCCAATGCCGGACTGGCTGGCATCAGTCGAGAGGTGTCGAAGAACGCCAATACCGGGGCTGTGGTGAGCTTAATTTTGAGCTCCTCCCATTCCTTCTGGTGTGCGGGCAGCCACTGGAACTCCGTGGACTTCTTGACGAGGTGGCGAAGAGCCGTTGTGTGGGAGGCAAGGTTGGGAATGAACTTCCCCAGGAAGTTGACCATGTCGAGGAAGCGTAGCACTGCTTTCTTGTCTGCCGGCTGCGGCATGGCTGTAATGGCGCTCACCTTGTCTGCATCCGGACGGACCCCTGACCGGGATATGTGGTCCCCCAGAAACTTTAGCTCGGTTTGGCCGAAAGAACACTTGGCTCGGTTGAGGCGCAGGCCGTTTTCCCGTCTGCGCGCAAAGACACGCTGGAGACGACTGATGTGCTCCTGTGGTGTGGTGGACCAGATGATGACGTCGTCCACGTAGACGCGCACCCCTTCGATGCCCTCCATCATCTGTTGCATGATTCTGTGAAATACCTCGGATGCCGAGATGATGCCAAACGGCATTCTGTTATAGCAGAACCTGCCGAAAGGGGTGTTGAAGGTGCACAGCTTCCTGCTGGACTGATCCAGTTGGATCTGCCAAAAACCCTTCGAGGCATCCAGTTTTGTGAAGATTTTAGCCCGAGCCATTTCGCTCGGTATCTCTTCCCGTTTGGGTATGGGGTAGTGTTCCCTCATGATGTTGTTGTTCAGGTCTTTCGGGTCGATACAGATCCGGAGTTCGCCAGAGGGCTTTTTAACGCACACCATGGAGCTGACCCATGGCGTGGGCTCCGTGACCCGGGATAGCACCCCTTGGTCCTGGAGATCCTGCAGCTGCTGCTTGAGGCGGTCTTTGAGTGGCGCGGGGACCCTGCGAGGTGCGTGAATGACCGGGGTGGCGTCCGGTTTGAGCTGAATTCTGTAGGTATAGGGCAGTGTGCCCGTGCCCTCGAATGCCTCCTCGTTGTGGGCGAGGAGCGATTGGAGCTGTGCCCTAAATTCTGCATCCGGGAAGTCTGATGTGCCTTCTGGAGACAGAGTGTGTACCCGCTGCACGAGGTGGAGAACCTTGCACGCCTGTGCGCCTAGCAGGGAGTCCTTCGATGATCCGACTATCTCGAAGGACAGTGTGGCCGTGTGTGTTCTGTGTGTCACCTGGAGCTGGCAGGATCCCATTGCCAGGATAACGTTTCCGTTGTAGTCGACCATCTTACAACGGGATGGCCGGATTGGTGGTCTGACCTTCAAGGTGTAGAAGGCTGACCATGCTATTAGGTTGGCGGAGGTGCCAGTGTCCAGACGGAATGTTATTGGTGATCGGTTGATCCTTAGGGTGGCACCCCATTCATCACCCGGATTGACGCTGTTCACTGGCATCGGCTGGTGGGTCCTGCTTGGAGACATCCGATTCCCGTCAATGACCGCAACATGGAAGGCTTCCCGGTCGTCTGTATCACCGGTTTGTATATCGTCCGGGTATGACTCGGAGTACGGAGGCTGAATGGTCCGCACGTCCCTGCGAGGCTGTCGGAATTGGGGAGCGTTGGCAGGTTGAGCTGCTCGACAGCAGGCAGCGTAGTGGCCCATCCTGCCACAGCGGAGGCATTGTCGGTTTAAATGTGCAGAACCACAGTTGCCGCACGTCGTGACGTCATGGCGTTCATTGCGCCATCGCGCATGCGCAGTTCGGTCCTGCGTAGAGCGCGCCTGCGCGTCGCGTCCCTCTGCGTCGACGTCTCTTTTGGCGCATACAAGCGCGGGAGGCCGCGGAAAGCGCGCAAAATGGCCGCCCTCATGCGGGCCGGGAGGAACTCGATCGCCTGGACCCGCTCGGCCTCGTAGGACCCCTGCATTGCCCATTCGGCCGCGTAGGACCCCTGCCGTGCCGATTCGGCCGCCTGGAATTGGGAGTAGCGGCTGGTCGCGTTTTCATGGAGGACGCAGGCTTCGATGGTGGTGCCTAGGGTGAGAATTTTAATTTTGAGGAGCTGCTGGCGTAGGGCGCCCGAGGTGACCCCAAAAACAATCTGGTCCCGAATCATGGAGTCGGCGGTGGCCTCGTAACCACAGGACTGCGCGAGGATACGGAGGTGTGTCAGGAAAGATTGAAAGGGCTCATCCTTACCCTGCAGGCGCTGCTGGAAGAGATACCTCTCGAAACTCTCAGTTACCTCGTCGCTGAAGTGTTGCTCGAGTTTGAGAAGGACCGCCTTGTACTTGGTCTTGTCCTCACCTCCCGCGAACACCAGGGAGTTGTAGATGTGGATGGCGTGTTGCCCCGCCGTGGAGAGGAGGAGGGCGATTTTCCTGGTGTTCGAAGCATTCTCCCTGTCTGTGGCTTCTAGGAAGAGCTGGAAGCGCTGTTTAAAGTGCTTCCAGTTGACGCCGAGGTTTCCAGCGATTTGGAGCGGCTGCGGCGGGCTGATGGTGTCCGTGGCGCAGGATGGCGGATTCCTGAAGATGTGCAGGTAGGCCTCACAGGTACTGGGTTCCAATCCTGGTACTATGTCGTGTTGGGTGCTCTGCTACACAGACGAACCCACACGGTTACGGATGGTACAACTCAGTTTTATTACTAACAATAACAACATCTGTAAACTGGTTACTGTGGTTCGTTCATTACCCTCTAACCTGTGGACCCAACCCTCACACTATCTTGGAGAAGCACTCAGCACATGGTGAATGTCTGAGTCGCTTGCTCTGAGCTCTGTGCCCTGAGCTGTCTCAAAACAAAACAAAGAACAAAGAAATGTACAGCACAGGAACAGGCCCTTCGGCCCTCCAAGCCCGTGCCGACCATACTGCCCGACTAAACTACAATCTTCTACACTTCCTGGGTCCGTATCCTTCTATTCCCATCCTATTCATATATTTGTCAAGATGCCCCTTAAATGTCCCTATCGTCCCTGCCTCCACTACCTCCTCCGGTAGTGAGTTCCAGGCACCCACTACCCTCTGCGTAAAAAACTTGCCTCGTACATCTACTCTAAACTTTGCCCCTCTCACCTTAAACCTATGCCCCCTAGTAATTGACCCCTCTACCCTGGGGAAAAGCCTCTGACTATCCACTCTGTCTATGCCCCTCATAATTTTGTATACCTCTATCAGGTCGCCCCTCAACCTCCTTCGTTCCAGTGAGAACAAACCGAGTTTATTCAATCGCTCCTCATAGCTTATGCCCTCCATACCAGGCAACATTCTGGTAAATCTCTTCTGCACCCTCTCTAAAGCCTCCACATCCTTCTGGTAGTGTGGCGACCAGAATTGAACACTATACTCCAAGTGTGGCCTAACTAAGGTTCTATACAGCTGCAACATGACTTGCCAATTCTTATACTCAATGCCCCGGCCAATGAAGGCAAGCATGCCGTATGCCTTCTTGACTACCTTCTCCACCTGTGTAGCCCCTTTCAGTGATCTGTGGACCTGTACTCCTAGATCTCTTTGACTTTCAATACTCTTGAGGGTTCTACCATTCACTGTATATTCCCTACCTGCATTAGCCCTTCCAAAATGCATTACCTCACATTTGTCCAGGTTAAACTCCATCTGCCATCTCTCCGCCCAAGTCTCCAGACAATCTAAATCCTGCTGTATCCTCAGACAGTCCTCATCGCTATCCGCAATTCCACCAACCTTTGTGTCGTCTGCAAACTTACTAATCAGACCAGTTACATTTTCCTCCAAATCATTTATATATACTACAAAGAGCAAAGGTCCCAGCACTGATCCCTGTGGAACACCACTGGTCACAGCCCTCCAATTAGAAAAGCATCCCTCCATTGCTACCCTCTGCCTTCTATGGCCTAGCCAGTTCTGTATCCACCTTGCCAGTTCACCCCTGATCCCGTGTGACTTCACCTTTTGTACCAGTCTACCATGAGGGACCTTGTCAAAGGCCTTACTGAAGTCCATATAGACAACATCTACTGCCCTACCTGCATCAATCATCTTAGTGACCTCCTCGAAAAACTCTATCAAGTTAGTGAGACACGACCTCCCCTTCACAAAACCGTGCTGCCTCTCACTAATACGTCCATTTGCTTCCAAATGGGAGTAGATCCTGTCTCGAAGAATTCTCTCCAGTAATTTCCCTACCACTGAAGTAAGGCTCACCGGCCTGTAGTTCCCGGGATTATCCCTGCCACCCTTCTTAAACAGAGGAACAACATTGGCTATTCTCCAGTCCTCCGGGACATCCCCTGAAGACAGCGAGGATCCAAAGATTTCTGTCAAGGCCTCAGCAATTTCCTCTCCAGCCTCCTTCAGTATTCTGGGGTAGATCCCATCCGGCCCTGGGGACTTATCTACCTTAATATTTTTTAAGACACCCAACACCTCGTCTTTTTGGATCACAATGTGACCCAGGCTATCTACACCCCCTTCTCCAGACTCAACATCTACCAATTCCTTCTCTTTGGTGAATACTGATGCAAAGTATTCATTTAGTACCTCGCCCATTTCCTCTGGCTCCACACATAGATTCCCTTGCCTATCCTTCAGTGGGCCAACCCTTTCCCTGGCTACCCTCTTACTTTTTATGTAAGTGTAAAAAGCCTTGGGATTTTCCTTAACCCTATTTGCCAATGCCTTTTCATGACCCCTTCTAGCCCTCCTGACTCCTTGCTTAAGTTCCTTCCTACTTTCCTTATATGCCACACAGGCTTCGTCTGTTCCCAGCCTTTTAGCCCTGACAAATGCCTCCTTTTTCTTTTTGACGAGGCCTACAATATCACTCGTCATCCAAGGTTCCCGAAAATTGCCGTATTTATCTTTCTTCCTCACAGGAACATGCCTGTCCTGTATTCCTTTCAACTGACACTTGAAAGCCTCCCACATGTCAGATGTTGATTTGCCCTCAAACATCCGCCCCCAATCTATGTTCTTCAGTTCCCGCCTAATATTGTTATAATTAGCCTTCCCCCAATTTAGCACATTCATCCTCGGACCACTCTTATCCTTGTCCACCAGTACTTTAAAACTTACTGAATTGTGGTCACTGTTACCGAAATGCTCCCCTACTGAAACATCTACCACCTGGCCGGGCTCATTCCCCAATACCAGGTCCAGTACCGCCCCTTCCCTAGTTGGACTGTTTACATATTGTTTTAAGAAGCCCTCCTGGATGCTCCTTACAAACTCTGCCCCGTCTAAGCCCCTGGCACTAAGTGAGTCCCAGTCAATATTGGGGAAGTTGAAGTCTCCCATCACCACAACCCTGTTGTTTTTACTCTTTTCCAAAATCTGTCTACCTATCTGCTCCTCTATCTCCCGCTGGCTGTTGGGAGGCCTGTAGTATACCCCCAACATTGTGACTGCACCCTTCTTATTCCTGATCTCTACCCATATAGCCTCACTGCCCTCTGAGGTGTCCTCTCGCTGTATAGCTGTGATACTCTCCTGAACAAGTAGCGCAACTCCGCCTCCCCTTTTACATCCCCCTCTATCCCGCCTGAAACATCTAAATCCTGGAACGTTTAGCTGCCAATCCTGCCCTTCCCTCAACCAGGTCTCTGTAATGGCAACAACATCATAGTTCCAAGTAGTAATCCAAGCTCTAAGTTCATCTGCCTTACCCGTAATGCTCCTTGCATTAAAACATATGCACTTCAGGCCACCAGACCCGCTGTGTTCAGCAACTTCTCCCAGTCTGCGCTGCCTCAGAGCCACACTGTCCCTATTCCCTAGTTCTCCCTCAATGCTCTCACCTTCTGACCTATTGCTCCCGTGCCCACCCCCCTGCCATACTAGTTTAAACCCTCCCGTGTGACACTAGCAAACCTCGCGGCCAGGATATTTATGCCTCTCCGGTTTAGATGCAACCCGTCCATCTTATACAGGTCACACCTGCCCCGGAAGAGCTCCCAGTGGTCCAGATAACAGAAACCCTCCCTCCTACACCAGCTGTTTAGCCACGTGTTTGTCTGCTCTATCTTCCTATTTCTAGCCTCACTGGCACGTGGCACAGGGAGTAATCCCGAGATTACAACCCTCGAGGTCCTGTCTTTTAACTTTCTGCCTAGCTCCCTGAACTCCTGCTGCAGGACCTCATGCCCCTTCCTGCCTATGTCGTTAGTACCAATATGTACAACGACCTCTGCCTGTTTGCCCTCCCCCTTCAGGATTCCCTCTACCCGTTCGGAGACATCCTGGACCCTGGCACCAGGGAGGCAACATACCATCCTGGAGTCTCTTTCACGTCCACAGAAGCGCCTATCTGTGCCCCTGACTATAGAGTCCCCTATAACTATTACTCTTCTGCGCTTTGACCCTCCCTTCTGAACATCAGAGCCAGCCGTGGTGCCACTGCTCTGGCTGCTGCTGTTTTCCCCTGATAGGCTATCCCCCCCGACAGTATCCAAAGGGGTATATCTGTTCGAGAGGGGGACAACCACAGGGGATTCCTGCACTGACTGCCTGCCCTTTCTGGTGGTCACCCATTTCTCTGCCTGCACCTTGGGTGTGACCACACTTACATAACTGCGATCTATGACGCTTTCCGCCACCTGCATGCTCCTAAGTGCATCCAATTGCTGCTCCAACCGAACCATGCGGTCTGTGAGGAGCTGCAGTTGGGTGCACTTTCTGCAGATGAAGCCATCCGGGACACTGGAAGCCTCCCGGACCTGCCACATCTCACAGTCAGAGCACAGCACCCCTCTAACTGACATTGCGTCAATTAATTAAAATTAAAATTTGTCTTTTTTTTTTTTTAATACTTTTTTAATTCTCCTGCTGGAATGCGCGGGAAGTGTCGTGTTCCCCGTTTTATAGTGTGTATGCTCTTACCTGTGATTGGCTGTGGTGTGTGTGTATTGATTGGTCCGTTGATCTGTCCATCCGTGTGTATGTGTGTTTGCACCATGGGGCGAGATTCTCCGACCCCCCCCGCCGGGTTGGAGAATCGCTGGGGGCTGGCGTGAATCCCGCCCCCGCTGGTTGCCGAATTCTCCGGCACCAGATATTCGGCGGGGGGCAGGAATCGCGCTGTGCCGGTTGGCGCCCCCCCCCCCCCCCCCGCGATTCCCGCCGCTAAAATGCCTGTCCCGCCGGCGTGGATTAAACCACCTACCTTACCGGCGGGACAAGGCGGCGCGGGCGGGCTCCGGGGTCCTGGGGTGGGGGTGGCGCGGGGCCATCTGGCCCTGGGGGAGGCCTGTGCCGTGGGGGCACTCTTTTCCTTCCGCCTTCGCCACGGTCTCCACGATGGCGGAGGCGGAAGAGACTCCCTCCACTGCGCATGCGCGGGAATGCCGTCAGCGGCCGCTGACGCTCCCGCGCATGCGCCGCCCGGAGATGTCATTTCCGCGCCAGCTGGCGGGGCAACAAAGGCCTTTTCCGCCAGCTGCGGACATCGCGCCAATACCGGAGAATTTCTCCCATGATGTTTATCCGAATATTATGACAGGCGTGGGGATAGTTGGACACCCCAACCCATGTGCCAGTTCGCGAGGAAACATTTCAAGATGGCGGGGGGGGGGAAGTCCAATGACGTGTGTCCAGAGGGTGGGTGGGAGAAGGTAAAATTTCCACCAATTTTTGCCCTAATTTTTATTTACCCTCGTTGTGGGCTGGGAAGGAGATAGATGGAGCTTTCCCGCTCGAGACTGCCTGGCTGTCAGTCGGCCCAGAACCACGGCCGGTCCCTTGCCAATGTAGGCCGAAGCCTCACTACCAAGGGTGCAGCTTGGCCTGCTGTTGTTCTGAGCTGTGTTGATGTGTTTTGTTGGCACAGAAATCCGCACGCACTGCACTGAAAGAACTGTGTGTTCCCTCCCTAAACTGCGAGCCAGGCTTAACCACAAAGGCTTCTCTGTTATCGCCTGACAACATCTTGGTGCCTGGGCACGCCCACACGTCCCCTTGCAAAGCCAACTGCAAACTCAACAGGCTAGCAGCCCCACCATGCATTGAAAAGCCTGTTAAGTGGATCTCTCGCCTCAGGAGTCACAACGTGGCTGTGGGTTCGAGCCCCACCGCACAGGCCCGATGCTTCCTAGCAGCCCGCCCTGCCCTCACCCCTGACCACTCCACTGCCAAGGCTGAGCAGGAGACGCACAGTTGTGGGTGGGGAGCGGGGTTAGTACTGAGGGAATCCGCACTGGTGGGGGTGGGTGGTGGGGGGGGGGTGTGGTGGCATCAGTGCTGAGGGGACGCCAAACTGTGGGAGGGTCAGTGCTGAGGGAACACTGCACTGTGCGAGCGTCACAGTTGCAGGATAACCGCACTGTCGGAGGGTCAGTGCTGAGGGAGCGCTGCACTGTCGGAGGGTCAGTGCTGAGGGAGTGATAACCGCACTGTGGGAGGTTCAGTGCTCAGGGAGCACCGCACTGTCGGAGGGTCAGTGCTGAGGGAGCGCTGCACTGTGGGAGGTTCAGTGCTGAGGGAGTGATAACCGCACTGTGGGAGGTTCAGTGCTCAGGGAGCACCGCACTGTCGGAGGGTCAGTGCTGAGGGAGCGCCACATTATTGGATGGTCAATGCTGGGGGAGCACGCTACTGTCGGAGGGTCAGTGCTGAGGGAGCGCCGCACTGTCGGAGGGTCAGTGCTAATGGAGCGCCGCACTGTCGGAGGGTCAGTGCTGAGGGAGCGCCGCACTGTCGGAGGGTCAGTGCTGAGGGAGCTCCGCACTGTCGGAGGGTCAGTACTGAGGGAGCGCCGCACTGTCGGAGGGTCAGTGCTGAGGGAGCGCCGCACTGTCGGAGGGTCAGTGCTGAGGGAGCTCCGCACTGTCGGAGGGTCAGTACTGAGGGAGCACCGCACTGTCGGAGGGTCAGTGCTGAGGGAGTGCCGCACTGTCGGAGGGTCAGTGCTGAGGGAGCTCCGCACTGTCGGAGGGTCAGTACTGAGGGAGCACCGCACTGTCGGAGGGTCAGTGCTGAGGGAGCACCGCACTGTCGGAGGGTCAGTACTGAGGGAGCGCCGCACTGTCAGAGGGTCAGTACTGAGGGAGCACCGCACTGTCGGAGGGTCAGTGCTGAGAGTGCGCCGCACTGTCGGAGGGTCAGTGCTGAGGGAGCGCCGCACTGTCGGAGAGTCAGTGCTGAGGGAGCGCCGTGCTGTAAGAGGGTCAGTGCTGAGGGAGTGCCGCACTGTCGGAGGGTTAGTGCTGAGGGAGCGCCGTGCTGTAAGAGGGTCAGTGCTGAGGGAGTGCCGCACTGTGGGAGAGTCAGTGCTGAGGGAGCGCCGCACTGTCGGAGGGTCAGTGCTGAGGGAGCGCCGCACTGTCGGAGGGTCAGTGCTGAGGGAGCGCCGCACTGTCGGGGAGTCAGTGCTGAGGGAGCGCCGCACTGTCGGAGGGTCAGTGCTGAGGGAGCGACGCACTGTCGAAGGGTCAGTGCTGAGGGAGCGACGCACTGTCGAAGGGTCAGTGCTGAGGGAGCGACGCACTGTCGGAGAGTCCGTGCTAAGGAATTCGCTGTTTCTCTGTTGAAAGGGATGTTTATTTGGTTAATGAGTGTGGAATGTGGGATGGGGCTTGGCACTTTGCCATCTTGTCAGTGGACCTGGATTTCTTCATGGGATGTGCTGGGCCCAGCATTTATTCCCCATCCCTAATCTCCGCGAGAAGATGGTTATGTGAGCCGCCATCTTGAACCCGCTTGCAGTCCCCGTGTGGTGTAGGTACACCCACAGTGCTGTTGGGGAGGGAGTTACAGGATTCTGACCCGCCGATATATTTCCAAGTTGGGATGGTGTGTGTTTGGGGGGGGGGGTGATCTTGCAGGTGGTGGGTGGTCCCCGTGGCGTCTGCTGCCCTCGTCCTTCTCGGGGGTAGAGGTGGCGGGTTTGGCGCTTGTCGAAGGAGCCTTGGCGAGTGGCTGCCGTGCATCTTGTAGCCGGTGCACACGGCTGCCGCTGTGCGTCGGTGGGTGGAGGGAGTGGGTGTTGAAGGTGGGGGTTAGCGTGTCGATCGAGCGGGGGGGGGGGGGGCTGCTTTGTCCTGGATGGTGTTGAGCTTCTCGGGTGTTGTCGGAGTGGGGTTGGACTGAATGGGCTTCCTCCTGTTCCTGTGTAACAGGCTCGAGTGGGGCTGAATGGGCCTCCTCCTGTTCCTGTGTAACAGGCTCGAGAGGGGCTGAATGGGCCTGCTCCTGTTCCTGTGTAACAGGCTCGAGAGGGGCTGAATGGGCCTCCTCCTGTTCCTGTGTAACAGGCTCGAGAGGGGCTGAATGGGCCTCCTCCTGTTCCCGTGTAACAGGCTCGAGAGGGGCTGAATGGGCCTCCTCCTGTTCCTGTGTAGAAGGCTCGCGAGGGGCTGAATGGAAATCCTCCTGTTCCTGTGTAACAGGCTCGAGACGGGCTGAATGGGCCTCCTCCTGTTCCTGTGTAACAGGCTCGAGAGGGACTGAATGGGCCTCCTCCTGTTTCTGTGTAACAGGCTCGAGAGGGGCTGAATGGGCCTCCTCCTGTTCCCGTGTAACAGGCTCGAGAGGGGCTGAATGGGCCTCCTCCTGTTCCTGTGTAGAAGGCTCGCGAGGGGCTGAATGGAAATCCTCCTGTTCCTGTGTAACAGGCTCGAGACGGGCTGAATGGGCCTCCTCCTGTTCCTGTGTAACAGGCTCGAGAGGGGCTGAATGGGGCCTCCTCCTGTTCCTGTGTAACAGGCTCGAGAGGGGCTGAATGGGCCTCCTCCTGTCCTGAGGCCAACAAGATAGCTGCCGATCTGAGGTAAAGGGGGAAGCGAACACAGCAGTGCCGCCCTCTTTGTCCAGAATGGGCTCATCCTTCTATGTTTTTCCCGAGGAAACCTGGGAGAATCCACTCTGAGGAGGGGTGGGTGAAGGTCACAGCCTGTTGTACGTTCTGTCTTTGGGCAGTGTCTGTCCTCAGTTCCAACAAATTGCTGTTCACTTTTCCTCAGCCTTTCCATTATCGCGTTCTGGTGCCTCTTCCCAGACAGTGGGGGAGGGGCTGGTGAAGGGGGAGAAGATCCCGGGGTGGGGGCTGAGGCCAGTGAGGGGGAATGGGGTGGGGTAGGGTGAGACCCCCGCCCCCTCCTCGCCGCTCGATTGGGGTCTGCCCCCCCCGCCTCGGGACACGATCTCACGCACATTCTCTTGAATCCGCAGGACGCCATCGCGCAGGTTCACATCAAGGGCTTCATGTACAAGTGGATCATGGAAGATCTGGGTAAGTGAGCAGCCTCATTCACCCAGGACAGGTACAGCACGGGGTTAGATACAGAGTAAAGCTCCCTCTACACTGTCCCCATCAAACACTCCCAGGACAGGTACAGCACGGGGTTAGATACAGAGTAAAGCTCTCTCTACACTGTCCCCATCAAACACGCCCAGGACAGGTACAGCACGGGGTGAGATACAGAGTAAAGCTCCCTCTACCCTGTCCCCATCAAACACTCCCAGGCCAGGTACAGCACGGGGTTAGATACAGAGTAAAGCTCCCTCTATACTGGCCCAATGAAACACTCCCAGGGCAGGTACAGCACAGGGTTAGATATAGAGTAAATCTCCCTCTACACTGTCCCCATCGAACACTCCCAGGACAGGTACAGCACAGGGTTAGATACAGAGTAAAGCTCCCTCTATACTGGCCCAATGAAACACTCCCAGGGCAGGTACAGCACAGGGTTAGATATAGAGTAAAGCTCCCTCTACACTGTCCCCATCGAACACTCCCAGGACAGGTACAGCACGGGGTTAGATATAGAGTAAAGCTCCCTCTACACTGACCCCATCAAACACTCCCAGGACAGGTACAGCACGGGGTGAGATACAGAGTAAAGCTCTCTCTACACTGTCCCCATCATACACTCCCAGGACAGGTACAGCACGGGGTTAGATACAGAGTAAAGCTCCCTCTACACTGTCCCCATCAAACACTCCCAGGACAGGTACAGCACGGGGTTAGATACAGAGTAAAGCTCCCTCTGCACTGTCCCCAACAAACACTCCCAGGACAGGTACAGCACGGGGTTAGATACAGAGTAAAGCTCCCTCTGCACTGTCCCCAACAAACACTCCCAGGACAGGTACAGCACGGGGTTAGATACAGAGTAAAGCTCCCTCTACACTGTCCCCATCAAACACTCCCAGGACAGGTACAGCACGGGGTTAGATACAGAGTAAAGCTCCCTCTACACTGTCCCCATCAAACACTCCCAGGACAGGTACAGCACGGGGTTAGATACAGAGTAAAGCTCCCTCTGCACTGTCCCCAACAAACACTCCCAGGACAGGTACAGCACGGGGTTAGATACAGAGTAAAGCTCCCTCTGCACTGTCCCCAACAAACACTCCCAGGACAGGTACAACACGGGGTTAGATACAGAGTAAAGCTCCCTCTACACTGTCGCCATCAAACACTCCCAGGACAGGTACAGCACGGGGTTAGATACAGAGTAAAGCTCCCTCTACACTGTCCCCATCAAACACTCCCAGGACAGGTACAGCACGGGGTTAGATACAGAGTAAAGCTCCCTCAACATCTTTTTTGTTTTTATTTTGCAGAGAAATACATTCTTCGTGGAGAGGAGACCTTTGCTGTTCTTCAACACTTGGTTCACCAAGGAAAGAAACTTTTTCTGATCACCAACAGTCCCTTCAGCTTCGTGTGAGTTTTCTTCACTCGCTGTAGCCTGATTTCGACGGATTGACTCTCCGTTACCCCACTCCAGAAACCTGATCACCATAATACTGTCAGAAAACTCCCACTCTTTTCAGTGCGGAGGGAGTGCAGCATGTGGGAGGGTCAGTACTGAGGGAGCGCCGCACTGTCGGAGGGTCAGTGCTGAGGGAGTGCAGCATGTGGGAGGGTCAGTACTGAGGGAGCGCCGCACTGTCGGAGGGTCAGTGCTGAGGGGGCGCCGCACTGTCGGAGGGTCAGTGCTGAGGGAGCGCCGCACTGTCGGAGGGTCAGTGCTGAGGTAGCGCTGCACTGTGGGAGGGTCAGTGCTGAGGGAGCGCCGCACTGTGGGAGGGTCAGTGCTGAGGGAGCGCCGCACTGTCGGAGGGTCAGTGCTGAGGTAGCGCCGCACTGTTGGGGGGTCAGTGCTGAGGGAGCGCTGCACTGTGGGAGGGTCAGTGCTGAGGGAGCGCCACACTGTGGGAGGGTCAGTGCTGAGGTAGCGCCGCACTGTCGGAGGGTCAGTGCTGAGGGAGCGCCGCACTGTCGGAGGGTCAGTGCTGAGGGAGCGCCGCACTGTCGGAGGGTCAGTGCTGAGGGAGCGCCGCACTGTCGGAGGGTCAGTGCTGAGGGAGCGCCGCACTGTCGGAGGGTCAGTGCTGAGGGAGCTCCACACTGTCGGGGGGGTGTTCAATGCTGAGGCTGCGCCGCACTGTCAGAAGGTCTGTGCTGAGGCAGCGCCGCACAGTTGGACAGTCACTGTTGAGGGAGCGCCGCACTGTCGGAGGGCCAGTGCTGAGGCAGCGGCGTCCTGTCGGAGGGTCAGTGCTGAGGGAGCGCCTCACTGTCGGAGGGCCAGTGTTGAGGCAGCGGCACATTGCGAGAGAGCCAGTACTGAGGGCAGGGGAGGTTTTGGAACCGCCGTCTTTCGGGATGAGATGTTATCCCAAGGTCCCACTGGCGCCTACACTGCTGTGAGCATGATGATATTCTACGATCTCGATTGGACAAAGGTCAAGAGATGTGAGGGCCGTGTTGTATCCTGCTCAATTAGCCATTCGAACAGGCGAAGATTGTGGAATCTTCCTGCGCTGAAATCACCGTCAATTCTGTCTGGCATTTGTATTTGAATATATTTTTGAGTGTAGAGATGTTTTTGAGGATTTCCATTATTTATTTTCCATGCTGTGCAGGGCTTCCTGAAGTGGTCCCAATGTGAGTTATTGAAGCCTTTCTGAGTAGGCCGCCTTTCTTTCGTTTCTCGCTCTTTGTCCTCCATTATCCCCCCCATGCTTTCAAATCTGTTTATTTTTGGTTTCTTCACCCCCCCACCCCCCACCTCCCCCCCACCCTGCAGAGACAAGGGTATGTCGTACATGGTGGGCCAGCATTGGAGGGACCTGTTCGACGTGGTGATTGTCCAGGCCGATAAGCCTCACTTCTTCAACGATTCCATCAAGTGAGTAACGGCTGACCTGCGACATGTTGTCTTGCTTGTTGCTTGCCGGGGAGTTGGCCCGCGGCCGGGGGGGGGGGTCGGGGGGGTCGGTTGTGCGGCCTCTGCTTTTGGGCGGGGACAGTTCCTCAATTTGTCCTGACGAGACCAAGGTGGGTCGGAATGTAGATTCGGAAGAGCCCACGTAAGGAGGTTGCAAAGGGACGTAACGTAGGTTGCGTGAGCGGGCAAAGGCCTGGCCAGTGGAGCGTCACGAGGGGCAAATGCCAAGTTGTCCTTAACTGGCGGGAAGCATCAAAGAAGGAAGCTTGTTATCTAAATGGTGAGAGATCGCCGAGCTCGGAGTTGCAGAGGGATCTGAGTGTCTGAGAGGATGAACCACAAAAGGCTGGTATACAGGTACAGAGGGTAATTAGGAAGCTAACGGCCGGGATACAGGTTCAGAGGGTAATTAGGAAGCTAACGGCCGGGATACAGGTTCAGAGGGTAATTAGGGAAGCTATCAGAAGTTATTGTTCATTGTGAGGGAATTGTATACAAAGTTGGGGAGTTTGTGCGTCAGTTGGACGGGGCAGTGGTGAGCCCACATCTGGAGTATTGTGGACGGCGTCCGTCTCCTTATTTGGGGACGGATGGAAATGTGTTGGAAACAGTTCGGAGAAGGTTTGCCAGACTCACACCAGGAACGGGCGGGTGGTCCGATGAGGAAAGGTGGGGCAGGCCCGGGCGTGCATCCCGCTGGGAGCTTAGACGATTCAGAGGCGACTCGATCGGAACCTTTAAGATCCTGAGGTGGGGTCTCGACAGGGTGGATGTGGAGAGGATGTTTCCTCTTGTGGAAGAATCTAGAACTGGGGGTGAGGGGAGGGGGGGGGGGGGGGTGGGGGGACTGTGTAAAAATAAGAGGGTCGCCCATTTCGGACGGAGAGGCGGAGAAACATTCTCTCTCACAGGGACGGGAGTCTCCGGAACTTTCGTCCTCCGGAGGCGGGGGAAGCAGAATCTGGGAATGTTTTTAAGGAAGAGGTGGATAGATTCTCGATTCACGAGGTGGGGGGGGAGGGTGAAAGGTCATCGGGAGGGGGAAGGCGGGAATGTGAGGGTGAAGTGACAGTCCGGTCACTTCCCCCCCCCCCCCCCCCCTCCACAGGCCACCCCCCCAAGCCTTTGCGACGAGCACCCGCCGGCGGGACGAGGCCGTTTACGCTCGGCCCAGCCGGGGAGGAGAAGCACCGTTTGCGGAGATTCTCCGCCCGCCGCGATTCGGGGGGGGGGGGGAGAATCACGTGCGGGGGTCGGGGCGGCATGGTGCGATCCGCGCGGCACCCCAGCGATTCTCCCACCCGGTGGGGGGGGGGGGGGAATACTGCCCCAGATCTTTGTGTGAGGAGACTGGACAATTAATCCAAAACAATTTTGAGGGAAGGGTACTTCACCCCAGGAGAGATGTCTCAAACTATCTTTTACGTTAAAACAAACCTTACACCGAATTAGCCACAATAACATCAAATAAATAGCTTTACAATTAACAGATAAACCGTTCTTAAGTCAAAGGAAAGCTTTAAGAGACTATCTGCACTTGCCACTATACATGTTCCAACTTAATACAGTCCAAAATCACCTCATAAATAAAGTTAGCAGTCGGGATTCCTTGCTCTTCTCTGTGCGGACGTTTGGAGAGAGAGACCCTTCTGGGAATAGCCTGAAAATCCTTCTGTCTTGTGTCATGTGAGAGTACCTTTAAGAAATGGGTGTTTAAAAATGGGTGTGTATATAAATATCTGTAGTGAGAGTACCTTTAAGAAATGGGTTGTTTATAAATGGGTGTGTATATAAATATCTGTAGTGAGAGTACTTTTAAGAAATGGGTGTTTATTACTGCAGTGATGTCAGAGAGTGGGTGGGGCTGGACTGTCTGTCAGCTTTTTACTTTTGTTTTAGGCTGTTTGCTGCAGGGTGTGTTTCAGTTTCGTTTTCAGAGCTGGATAGCTGCAGTCACAGCCAGAAGGTGTATGAATCTCTCTCTCTGTAATCTAAAAACTGTAAATCGATCCTGGTGATTTAAAACTAATAACAGTAGTGACTTTAACCTGATGTGCTTCTGGTAAAAGGTGTTCTAAGTCGTATGGATGTTAAAAGGAAAGCTTTTAACTTAGTGTTGTACTCTTTGGGGGTTGTATTTGAATTAATGGTTGCTAAGATGTTCACTGTATGTTTTAAAAAGGTTAATTTGAGTTCATAGAATAAACATTGTTTTGCTTTAAAAAATAGTTTTCCATTTCTGCTGTCCCACACCTGTAGAGTGGGCCGTGTGCTCCCCATACCACAATCTAGTAAAAGTTGTGGGTCAGGTGAACTCCATGATACACTTTGGGGCTCTCTGAACCCTGGCCCATAACACTTGTCAGACCCCAATCCTCTCAATATCCTTCCTTCTTGTCAGATCCAAATTCTGCTGCCAAAAACTACAGAGAGACCTGGCTCCTCCCATTAATTACATCATCTGCATCCCACTAAAATGCCCCATGACCTGCTTACCTGGCACAAAATACCTCTCCCTCATGAATTACCTGCACCCCAGGGAATCGCCAAAAAACATAAACAATATTCCATTAGCCATCCCTCTATAAACAAGGAAATGGTTAAACTCAATGATAGTCGCCTTTACGACTCCTTGAACACAGTTTTAGCAGACATACTGCCTGGTTGTGTTTGAACCCAGGATTTTTAGTAACATTACCACAATGGAACATAAAGTATAATGTATAACAATTTCACACGTTAGTGTCTCGAAGTCTGTCCACATCTACCCCGATTCGATAGGATCTGCTCTCGTTCTTCAAAACCCCAGGTAACAAAGGTGTCACGTGAGAGTACCTTTAAGAAATGGGTGTTTATCAAATAGCTGTAGTGGATGTACCTTTAAGGAATAGGTGTTTGTCAAATGGCTGTAGTGGGTGTACCTTTAAGAAATGGGTGTCTATCAAATAGCTGCAGTGATGTCAGAGTGTGGGTGGAGCTGGGCTGGCTGTCTGTCTGCTGTTACTTTTGTTTTTGAGCTGGCAGCTACAGTGTGGTGTTTAGTTTAGTTTTTGCAGATTGGGAGCTGCATCCAGCCAAACAAGGTGCGATTCTGGTCTCGTATGAAAACAATGTCTTCAAATCACTTCCTAATTTAAAAGTGATAACATGGAACATACAGCGCAGAAGGAGGCCATTCTGCCCATCGAGTCTGCACCGACCCACTTAAGCCCTCACTTCCACCCTATCCCCGGAACCCAATAACCCCTCCTAACCTTTTTGGACACTTAAGGGCAATTTAGCGTGGCCAATCCACCTAAGTTGCACGTCTTTGGACTGTGGGAGGAAACCGGAGCACCCGGAGGAAACCCACGCACACACGGGGAGAACGTGCAGGCTCCGCACAGACAGTGACCCAAGCCGGGAATCGAACCTGGGACCCTGGCGCTGTGAAGCCACAGTGCTAGCCACGTGTGCTGCCCAATAACTGCTCTCAGTAGAGAATTTAAACCTGCTGTCTTTGTTAAAGAGGGTATTTGTTTTATGGATGTTGCTAAGAAAGATTAAGGTTACTTATAGAGTACTGTATTCTTTGGGGAAGTATCTGAGTTGATAGTTGCTAAGATGGGGTGCAGTATTACGCTGCTGCAGGGGCGCAGTATTACGCTGCTACAGGGGTGCAGTATTACGCTGCTGCAGGGGTGCAGTATTGCGCTGGTCAGGTCCGCAATATTCTCTGACCCTTGAGGCACATACCGAGGTCAATTGCTGGTATATGAGCCAAACTGCACCTCAGCGCACTCATTCTGTTTTTTGCTCCCCCTCTCCCTCCCCCTCCCCCTCCCTCTCCCTGCCCCTCCCCCTCCCTCTCCCTGCCCCTCTCCCTCTCTCTCTCCCTCCCTCCTCCCCCTTCCTCCCTCCCTCCTCCCCCTTCCTCCCTCCCCTCCTTCTCCCTGCCCCTTCCCCTCCCTCCCTCTCCTCCCTCTCCCTCCCTCTCCTCCCTCCCTCTCCCTCCCTCTCCCTGCCCCTCCCTCTCCCTCCCCCCTCTCCCTCCCCCTCCCTCTCCCTGCCCCTCCCCCTCCCTCTCCCTCCCTCCCTCTCCCTCCCTCCCTCTCCCTCCCTCCCTCTCCCTCCCTCTCCCTCCCCCTCCCTCTCCCTCCCCCTCCCTCCCCCTCCCCCTCCTCCCCCTCCCTCTCCTCCCTCTCCCTGCCCCTCCCCCTCCCTCTCCCTGCCCCTCCCTCTCCCTGGCCCTCCCCCTCTCTCTCCCTGCCCCTCCCCCTCCCCTCCCCTCCCTCTCCCTCCCCCTCCCTCTCCCTCCCTCCCTCTCCCTCCCCCTCCCTCTCCCTCCCTCCCTCTCCCTCTCCCTCCCTCCCTCTCCCTCCTTCTCTCCCTCTCCCTCCTTCTCTCCCTCTCCCTTCCCTCTCTCTCCCCTCTCCCTCCCCCTCCCTTCCTGTCTCTCCCCCTCTCCGATCCCCCCCTCTGCTCTTTCACGCCTCGCTCCCTATCTGTCTACCCCCCCCCCCCCCCACCCTTCACCTCAGGCCATTCCGACGACTGGATGAGAATGGCGACCTCCAGTGGCACAAAATCACCAAGCTGCAGAAGGGCAGAGTGTACAAGCAGGTGAGCCAGCAGGCACTTCGGCCGGGGGAGGCGGCGCTCCAGGTCAATTTCCTTGGAACCTGGTGCTCCAAGGTCCCGATTGGTCGCTGAGGATGGACTGAATAGACCAATAGCTGGAGTGTGAAGATGGGGAGAGGGATGGTCTGTGATTTTCCCCTTGACAACCGGGACCCTGGACCCATCGAACGCTGGCACGAAGCCTTGCTGAGGGGTGGGGGGGGGGGGGGGGGGTTCCTGGGACAGAGGGAGGGGGCGGTTAGCGGACATTATTAATATGTTGGAGGTGAACTTCTTGATTGGCCCGCGAGGGGGAGACCCTCGACGGCACTCAAACCCTCACGAGGCAACGTCGAGAAGGCAGATGCTGCCTCACGGACTTCCTCGCTCCTCTTACAACGATGATCGCGGCTTTGACCCCCCCCCGCTCCCCTTCCACACACTTGAGCCCCACAATTCAGGCCCAACGCACTCTTCCCCCAACCACCACCCCTCGCTAGGGTCAGTGCTGAGGAGCGCCGCTCTGTCGGAGGGTCAGTGCTGAGGGAGTGCCGCACTGTCGGAGGGTCAGTGCTGAGGGAGCGCCACACTGTTGGAGGGTCAGTGCTGAGGGAGTGCCGCACTGTCGGAGGGTCAGTGCTGAGGGGAGCGCCGCACTGTCGGAGGGTCAGTGCTGAGGGAGCGCCGCACTGTCGGAGGGTCAGTGCTGAGGGAGTGCCACACTGTCGGAGGGTCAGTGCTGAGGGAGAGCCCGCACTGTCGGAGGGTCAGTGCTGAGGGAGAGCCGCACTGTGGGAGGATCAGTGCTGAGGGAGCGCTGCACTGTCGGAGGATCAGCAGGGTCTCTCTCTCTCTCCCCCACCCCCTCTCGTTCTCCTTTCCCCCTCTCGTTCTCCTTTCCCCCTCTCGCTCTCTCCTTTCCCCCTCTCGCTCTCTCCTTTCCCCCTCTCGCTCTCTCCTTTCCCCCTCTCGCTCTCTCTCCTTTCCCCCTCTCGCTCTCTCCTTCCCCCTCTCGCTCTCTCCTTTCCCCCTCTCGCTCTCTCCTTTCCCCCTCTCGCTCTCTCCTTTCCCCCTCTCGCTCTCTCCTTTCCCCCTCTCGCTCTCTCCTTTCCCCCTCTCGCTCTCTCCTTTCCCCCCTCTCGCTCTCTCCTTCCCCCTCCTCGCTCTCTCCTTCCCCCTCTTCGCTCTCTCCTTCCCCCACTCGCTCTCTTCCTTCCCCCTCTCGCTCCCCCCTCTTTCTCTCCTTCCCCCTCTCGCCCCCCCCTCTTTCTTTCTCTCCTTCCGCCTCTCGCCCTCCTTCCCCCTCTCGCTCTCCTTTATCGCTCTCCATTCCCCCTCTCGCTCTCTCCATTCCCCCTCTTGCTCTCTCCATTCCCCCCTCGCTCTCTCCATTCCCCCTCTCGCTCTCTCCATTCCCCCCTCGCTCTCTCCATTCCCCCTCTCGCTCTCTCCATTCCCCCCTCGCTCTCTCCATTCCCCCTCGCTCTCTCCATTCCCCTCTCGCTCTCTCATTCCCCTGCTCTCTCATTCCCCTCTCGCTCTCTCCATTCCCCTCTCGCTCTCTCTTTCCCCTCTCGCTCTTCCTTTCCCCCTCTCGCTCTCCTTTCCCCCTCTCGCTCTCCTTTCCCCCTCTCGCTCTCCTTTCCCCCTCTCGCTCTCCTTTCCCCCTCTCGCTCTCCTTTCCCCCTCTCGCTCTCCTTTCCCCCTCGCACTCCTTCCCCCTCTCGCTCTCTCCTTCCCCCTCTCGCTCTCTCCTGCCCTTCTCTCTCTCCTTTCCTTCTATCGCTCTCCTTCCCCCCTTTGCTCTCCTTCCCCCTCTCGCTCTCCTTCCCCCCCTCTCGCTCTCCTTCCCCCCCTCTCGCTCTCCTTCCCCCCTCTCGCTCTCCTTCCCCCTCTCGCGTCTCCTTCCCCCTCTCGACTCTCCTTCCCCCCTCTCGCTCTCCTTCCCCCCTCTCGCTCTCCTTCCCCCTCTCGCTCTCCTTCCCCCCTCTCGCTCTCCTTCCCCCCCTCTCGCTCTCCTTCCCCCCTCTCGCTCTCCTTCCCCCCTCTCGCTCTCCTTCCCCCTCTCGCTCTCCTTCCCCCCTCTCGCTCTCCTTCCCCCCTCTCGTTCTCCTTCCCCCCCTCTCGCTCTCCTTCCCCCCTCTCGCTCTCCTTCCCCTCTCGCTCTCCTTCCCCTCTCTCGCTCTCCTTCCCCTCTCTCGCTCTCCTCCCCCCCTCTCGCTCTCCTTCCCGCCCCCTCTCGCTCTCCTTCACCCTCTCGCTCTCTCCTTCCCCCTCTCGCTCTCTCCTTCCCCCTCTCGCTCTCTCCTTCCCCCTCTCGCTCTCTCCTTCCCCCTCTCGCTCTCTCCTTCCCCCTCTCGCTCTCTCCTTCCCCCTCTCGCTCTCTCCTTCCCCCTCTCGCTCTCTCCTTCCCCCCTCTCGCTCTCTCCTTCCCCCCCTCTCGCTCTCCTTCCCCCCCCTCTCGCTCTCCTTCCCCCCTCTCGCTCTCTCCTTCCCCTCTCTCGCTCTCTCCTTCCCCTCTCTCGCTCTCCTTCCCCTCTCATCGCTCTCCTTCCCCCTCTCGCTCTCCTTCCCCTCTCTCGCTCTCCTTCCCCTCTCTCGCTCTCCTTCCCCTCTCTCGCTCTCTCCCTTCCCCTCTCGCTCTCTCCTTCACCCTCTCGCTCTCCCTTCCCCCTCTCGCTCTCTCCTTCCCCCTCTCGCTCTCTCCTTCCCCCTCTCGCTCTCTCCTTCCCCCTCTCGCTCTCTCCTTCCCCTCTCGCTCTCTCCTTCCCCCTCTCCTCTCTCCTTCCCCCTCTCGCTCTCTCCTTCCCCTCTCGCTCTCTCCTTCCCCCTCTCGCTCTCTCCTTCCCCCTCTCGCTCTCTCCTTCCCCCTCTTGCTCTCTCCTTCCCCCTCTCGCTCTCTCCTTCCCCCTCTCGCTCTCTCCTTCCCCCTCTCGCTCTCTCTCCTTCCCCCTCTCGCTCTCTCCTTCCCCCTCTCGCTCTCTCCTTCCCCCTCTCGCTCTCTCCTTCGCCCTCTCGCTCTCTCCTTCCCCCTCTCGCTCTCTCCTTCGCCCTCTCGCTCTCTCCTTCCCCCTCTCGCTCTCTCCTTCCCCCTCTCGCTCTCTCCTTCCCCCTCTCGCTCTCTCCTTCCCCCTCTCGCTCTCTCCTTCCCCCTCTCGCTCTCTCCTTCCCCCTCTCGCTCTCTCCTTCCCCCTCTCGCTCTCTCCTTCCCCCTCTCGCTCTCTCCTTCCCCCTCTCGCTCTCTCCTTCCCCCTCTCGCTCTCTCCTTCCCCTCTCGCTCTCTCTCCCTTCCCCCTCTCGCTCTCTCCATTCCCCCTCTCGCTCTCTCCCTTCCCCCTCTCGCTCTCTCCTTCACCCTCTCGCTCTCTCCTTCCCCCTCTCGCTCTCTCCCTTCCCCCTCTCGCTCTCTCCCTTCCCCTCTCGCTCTCTCCATTCCCCCTCTCGCTCTCTCCATTCCCCCTCTCGCTCTCTCCATTCCCCCTCTCGTTCTCCTTTCCCCCTCTCGCTCTCCCTTCCCCCTCTCGCTCTCTCCCTTCCCCCTCTCGCTCTCTCCATTCCCCCTCTCGCTCTCTCCATTCCCCCTCTCGCTCTCTCCATTCCCCCTCTCGTTCTCCTTTCCCCCTCTCGCTCTCTCCATTCCCCCTCTCGCTCTCTCCTTTCCCCCTCTCTCTCTCTCCTTTCCCCCTCTCGCTCTCTCCATTCCCCCTCTCGCTCTCTCCATTCCCCTCTCGCTCTCTCCATTCCCCCTCTCGCTCTCTCCATTCCCCTCTCGCTCTCTCCTATCCCCCTCTCGCTCTCTCCTTTCCCCCTCTCGCTCTCTCCTTTCCCCCTCTCGCTCTCTCCATTCCCCCTCTCGCTCTCTCCATTCCCCCTCTCGCTCTCTCCATTCCCCCTCTCGCTCTCTCCATTCCCCTCTCGCTCTCTCCATTCCCCCTCTCGCTCTCTCCTTTCCCCCTCTCGCTCTCTCCATTCCCCTCTCGCTCTCTCCATTCCCCCTCTCGCTCTCTCCATTCCCCCTCTCGCTCTCTCCATTCCCCCTCTCGCTCTCTCCATATCCCCCTCTCGCTCTCTCCATTCCCCCTCTCGCTCTCTCCATTCCCCCTCTCGCTCTCTCCATTCCCCCTCTCGCTCTCTCCATTCCCCCTCTCGCTCTCTCCTTTCCCCCTCTCGCTCTCTCCTTTCCCCCTCTCGCTCTCTTCCTTTCCCCTCTCGCTCTCTCCTTTCCCCCTCTCGCTCTCTCCATTCCCCCTCTCGCTCTCTCCATTCCCCCTCTCGCTCTCTCCATTCCCCCTCTCGCTCTCTCCTTTCCCCCTCTCGCTCTCTCCTTTCCCCCTCTCGCTCTCTCCATTCCCCCTCTCGCTCTCTCCATTCCCCCTCTCGCTCTCTCCATTCCCCCTCTCGCTCTCTCATTCCCCTCTCGCTCTCTCCATTCCCCCTCTCGCTCTCTCCTTTCCCCCTCTCGCTCTCTCCTTTCCCCCTCTCGCTCTCTCCTTTCCCCCTCTCGCTCTCTCCATTCCCCCTCTCGCTCTCTCCATTCCCCCTCTCGCTCTCTCCATTCCCCCTCTCGCTCTCTCCTTTCCCCCTCTCGCTCTCCTTTACCCCTCTCGCTCTCCTTTCCCCCTCTCGCTCTCTTTCTCTCCTTCCCCCCTCTTTCTTTCTCTCGCTCCTTTCCCCTGTCTCTATCTTCCCCCCTCCCATCTTTCTCCCTCTCTATGCCACTCTCTCTTTCCCACACGAGCTAGGGGTGGGTGGGTGTCGGCCGTGTGTCTGACTGTAATTGGCCTGTGATTCTGACCAACCATTCACCTCTTTTTTTCTCTCTCTGTCTCTCTTCTCTCTCTCTCTCTCTGTCTCTCTCTCTGTCTCTCTCTCTCTGTCTCTCTCTCTCTGTCTCTCTCTGTCTCTCTCTCTCTGTCTCTC
The DNA here is from genome assembly GCF_047496885.1 of Scyliorhinus torazame. Classification (NCBI taxonomy): domain Eukaryota; kingdom Metazoa; phylum Chordata; class Chondrichthyes; order Carcharhiniformes; family Scyliorhinidae; genus Scyliorhinus; species Scyliorhinus torazame. The sequence continues at coordinate 17,996,016 of NC_092728.1, forward strand.
TCTCTGTCTCTCTCTCTGTCTCTCTCTCTCTGTCTCTCTCTCTGTCTCTCTCTCTCTGTCTCTCTCTCTGTCTCTCTCTCTGTCTCTCTCTCTGTCTCTCTCTCTGTCTCTCTCTCTCTGTCTCTCTCTCTGTCTCTCTCTGTCTCTGTCTCTGTCTCTCTGTCTCTGTCTCACTCTCTCTCTCTGTCTTTCTCTCTCTCTCTGTCTCTCTCTCTCTCTGTCTTTCTCTCTCTCTCTGTCTCTCTCTCTCTATCTCTCTCTCTCTGTCTCTCTCTCTCTATCTCTCTCTCTCTGTCTCTGTCTCTCTCTCTGTCTCTCTCTGTCTCTCTCTGTCTCTCTCTGTCTCTCTCTCTCTGTCTCTCTCTGTCTCTCTCTGTCTCTCTCTGTCTCTCTCCGTCTCTCTCATGTCACTCACTCTCTCACACACTCTCACACACTCTCACACACTCTCACACACTCTCACACACTCTCACACACTCTCTCTCTCTCTCTCTCTCTCTCTCTCTGTCTTTCTCTCTCTCTCTGTCTCTCTCTCTCTATCTCTCTCTCTCTGTCTCTCTCTCTCTATCTCTCTCTCTCTGTCTCTGTCTCACTCTCTCTCTCTGTCTTTCTCTCTCTCTCTGTCTCTCTCTCTCTCTGTCTTTCTCTCTCTCTCTGTCTCTATCTCTCTCTCTCTCTCTCTCTGTCTCTCTCTCTCTATCTCTCTCTCTCTGTCTCTGTCTCTCTCTGTCTCTCTCTGTCTCTCTCTGTCTCTCTCTGTCTCTCTCTGTCTCTCTCTCTCTGTCTCTCTCTGTCTCTCTCCGTCTCTCTCATGTCACTCACTCTCTCACTCTCTCACACACTCTCACACACTCTCACACACTCTCTCTCTCTCTCTCTCTCTCTCTCTCTCTGTCTTTCTCTCTCTCTCTGTCTCTCTCTCTCTATCTCTCTCTCTCTGTCTCTCTCTCTCTATCTCTCTCTCTCTCTGTCTCTCTCTGTCTCTCTCTGTCTCTCTCTGTCTCTCTCCGTCTCTCTCATGTCACTCACTCTCTCACTCTCTCACACACTCTCACACACTCTCACACTCTCACACACTCTCACACACTCTCTCTCTCTCTCTCCCTCACAGGGCAATCTGGTTGACTTCCTGCGGCTGACCGGTTGGCGAGGGTCTAAAGTCCTCTATTTTGGAGACCACCTGTACAGTGATCTTGCGGTAAGGTAACCCCTCCTCCTCCCCTCTCCCTCTCACACCCCAACGCCCCCCTCAACCCCCGGACTCCCCCCCCTCACCCCCCGGTCCTCACCCCCCCCCGGTCCCCCCACTCACCCCCACTCACCCCCCCCCCCCCGTTCCCCCCCTCACCCCCTGGTCCCCCTCCCCTCTCTCCCCATTGCCCCCCCCTCCCCATTGCCCCCCTCTCCCCCATTGCGACCGCACCGGCTTCTCTTGGATGCTGGTCGGTGTCGGTGAATGGGGGCAGCAGGGTGGCGCAGTGGGTTAGCACTGCAGCCTCACGGCGCCAAGCTCCCAGGTTCGATCCCGGCTCTGGGCCACTGTCCATGTGGAGTTTGCACATTCTCCCCGTGTCTGCGTGGGTTTCGCCCCCACAACCCAAAGATGTGCAGGGTAGGTGGATTGGCCACGCTAAATTGCCCCTTATTTGGAAAAGATCGTTTGCGGGCGTCTGCTTCACAAGTAACCTGATCTCTGGTTGAGGGTGACATTCTCTTCCCATTGAGAGGTTCCTCCGAGGGGTCAGCACCCACAGATCATCCTCCGTGTGTCTCACGAGAAGTGTTACTCCACCCTGGGCTAGTCCGCGGTCAATTCCTGACCCATAGGCCCCGGAGCCCCGACACAAGTGAATTAACCCCCGCCCGATTGACACGCTAAGCTGTGTGCACCGTCTCCAAGATGCAGTGCAGCCACTCGCCAAGGCTCCTTCGACAGCTACTCACACTCACACTCTCTCTTGGAAATATATCGGCCGCTCCTTCACTGTCGCCGGTGTTATGGCCAAGGGTTTTCTGAACCCCAAAATGTATCATGGAGTTTAACCACCTCTCCCTTTGTATTTGTTGCTTTTCGAGCACACGGCTTGTTCCCCAGGAGTGGGATTACAATTATGGACACGTGGGTTTTAAACCCAAAACAATGTTTATTCCATGAACTCAACTTAACTTCTTAAATAAACATTGGATCTCTTAACACCCCTTACTTCAAAGATAACCCCGAAAATATTACAAAACTAAATAATCCTTCAGTTATTCCTTTCAACATCCAAGAGAGAGACTTAACACCTTCAAACAGAAACACATCAGGTTAAAAGCATTACTTTTGAGTTAAATCACCCAAATGATCCAGAGATAATCTTTCATGGCAGACTTCGCTCCAGCACCTTGCTTTCTTCTGCAGATCTCGGGAAACACACAGACACACCCAAGCTGCTGTCTCAAACTGGCTTTCTACTTTTAAACTGCTCTCAGCAAAACCAGCCAGGCACTTTTCAAAACTGAAACTTCAAAATGGCTAAACTGAGCTGAGCTCCACCCATTCTATGACATCACTGTTTTCTAAAAGGGACATTGCTTAAACATCCATGTCTTAAAGATACTCTCACATGACACCTCCCCCCAAGAAAAAAAAACCCCATCAACTTCAAGATGGTTTCATTTTTCACTTTTGCACCATCCACTAAGAAATGTACACAGTAAATATCCCTTTTCGTTTAAAAAAAACAACACACTCAAACAGGTATAATAATATAGTCCATTTTCCTTTGTTCTTCCTCCAAATCGAAATCTTTCTCGATTGACAGTCTCTTTGAACAAAGTCTCTGCACGATCCATCCATTCCTCTACTCCTCGGCATTTCTCTTTAGAATCAGATACTTTAGTTCAATCTGACCACAAAGTCCTTTGCAATTCTCCAATACAGGAACATTGGTTACCACAGCTTTCAGGCAGTCAAATGCCTGTTGAAAGTCCACTGTCCATTGAAATTTTTTACGTTTCTTTAGCAAGTCCATCAGTGGAGTAATCACGTCACAAAACGTTTGCACAAAGGTTCGATCAAATCCACTCATGCTAAGAATCGCATTATTTCCCTTCTTCTTGAGGGTATCGGAATCTCCGCAAGGAAAGTGATTCGGGCTTCTCCAGATTCACTTTCGGCTAGGTTCATCACCAAACCCGCCACCTGAAGTCGATCGAAGAACTCCACACGATGTTTTAAATGTTCTTTCCATGTCTGGAAGTTGGAAATAAAAGCAGATTGTCCAACTTTCTCAATGCAATCCTCCAAATGTGGGATAGGATAAGAGTCCGTTCTTGTAACTGCAATCACCTTACCTCATGACCAAAAATTAGTTCAAAAGGACTAAATTTGGTAGACTCATTAGGTGCATCACTAATTGCAAACAATACGAATGGGATTCCTTTATCCCAATCCTCTGGATAATCTTGACAATAAGCCGTCAACATTGTCTTTAATGTCTGATGCCACCTTTCTAACGCTCCCTGCAATTCTGGATGGTACGCAGTGGATTTAAATTGTTTTATTCCTAAGCTATCCATACTTCTTTAAATAACATTGAAGTAAAATTTGTTCCTTGATCCGATTGTATTTCTGTGGGTAGTCCATATCTAGTAAAGAATTTACGTAACTCCTCCACAATCCTTTTAGCTGTAATATTACGTACTGGAATGACCTCTGGAAACCTGGTGGACACATCCATTATTGTTAAAAGATATTGATTCCCACTTTTTGTTTTAGGAAGCGGTCCTACACAATCAATTTGGACCCTTGTAAAAGGTTCCTCAAATGCTGGAATGGGTATTAAGGGCGCTGGTTTGATCACTGCTTGAGGTTTCCCTATCACTTGACATGTGTGACATGATTGACAAAATTTAACTACATCTTTATGTAGTCCAGGCCAATAAAAATGCTTCTGGATTTTTAGCTTGAGTTTTCCTTATTCCCAAATGATGTCCCATTGGTACCTCATGTGCAACTCGCAACACCTCCTTTCTATACCCTACCGGCAATACTACTTGATGAACTTCTGCCCACTTTTCATCCACCTGCATATGTAAAGGTCTCCATTTTCAAGACATCACTTTTACGGTAATAACACTGTGGTATACTCTCAGATTCCTCTTCCGTATATGCTTTCTGATATATCCGTTTTATTTCTACATCTTTCTGTTGTAACTCTGCCAATTTTCCTGAACTAAATATATCCGCCTCATCCTCCACCTGTTCTTGTTTAACCATCTGATCAAAAATCGTTTCTGATAATTGCACTTCAACTTCATCTTCACTCTTTGATTTCTCCTCTTGTCTTAACCTGTGACTTTGCGATCTTGTTACTTGTTACTACACAATCCGGAAAAATCCCAGGATATTTGTCCTTCAGCTCTTCAGTTGTCTGATTTTCCACTGGCTTATCAACCACAGTAGGCATCACTCCCACCTGCGATCCAGCTATATCATTACCCAAGATAAACCATATTCCTGGACAAGATAGTTTCTCTATTACTCCTACTACCACTTCACTCTTCACTGGACTTTCCAACCTTACCTTATATAATGGAACGCTACTCCTCTCGCCCTGAATTCCACATATCACCACCTTTTCTGGCAACATTCTTCCCAAACTACATAATTCCTCATCTCTTACCATTAAAGATTGACTAGCCCCTGTATCTCAAAATTGTGATTTCTTTACCTGCTCCTCCTGATACACATGAGTAAACTTTACCCACACAAGTACATTCTTTAAAGACATCTGGCACCTTCTTATCAATCACCTCTTGATTAGGCTGTACAATCGTTTGCACCTCCTTCGCTTCACTTGGGCTTTCCTTTACCACTCTAACAAACCCCACTGTCTTATCCTGTTTTACCACATCAGCCTTCCCAGTGCTTTTCTTCAACCACCAACACTGTGACTTTACATGGCCTAGTTTATTCCAGTGAAAACATCTGAAACTTTTCATGTCTTTTCCACCCTCCTGGGTTTCTTTTTTAGTCTGAGGTACACTCTCCTTATTGTCTCCCATCAGATCACCTTTACCTTTACCACTTGAGTATTTCTCATGTCCCCAGTTTCTATCTCTCACAGGCTGAAACTGATGTCGGAAACCAAGCTTTGATTTATGAACTAATTCATAATCATCTGCCATTTCTGCTGCTAACCTCGCAGTTTTAACCCTCTGTTCTTCCACATGAGTTCTCACTACATCAGGAATTGAATTTTTAAACTCCTCCAAAAGTATAATTTCTCTGAGAGCTTCATCCGTTTGATCTATTTTCAAAGCCCTTATCCACCTATCAAAATTACTCTGCTTGAGCCTTTCAAACTCCATGTATGTTTGACCAAATTCTTTCCTTAAATTTCTAAACCTTTGTCTGTAAGCTTCAGGCACTAGCTCATATGCACCTAAAATGGATTTCTTCACCTCCTCATACGTCCCAGATACCTCCTCCGGTAGTGATGCAAACACTTCACTAGCCCTACCAACCAGCTTTGTTTGAATCAGTAACACCCACATGTCCTGTGGCCATTTCATTTGTTTAGCTACCTTCTCAAATGAAATGAAAAAGGCGTCTACCTCCTTCTCGTCAAACCTTGGACATGTTTAAATAGATCTCCACCACGTCTTCGACTATGACGCTCTGTCTCATTATCCTCATCCATCTCCTCCAACTGTACGTGTCCCTTTGCGTCTGCCAATTTTAACTGATTTTCATGTTGCAGAGCCTTTTTCCGAAGTTCAAACTCTCTCTCTTTTTCCCTTTCCTCTCTTTCTTTGCTTCTTTCTTCTCCTTTTCTTTTTCCTCCCTATCTCTATCATTTTCTCTCATTGCATATTCAAGTCGCTTTAATTCTTTTTCATGTTCAAGTTGCTTAATCTGCAACTGGAGCTTTGCCATATCTAATGAGTCAGAATGTATCACAGGCAAACGTAAATGTGCAGATACCGCGTAAAGTACCTCAGCTTTTCATATTTTGCTCGGCAGCGTTAACTGCAATACTTTTGCCAAATCTAACAGTCTGTCTTTAGTCTCTGTCCGTAAGGTATCACGTGTTACCGCGTCCAACCCCAAAAACTTCTGAGCTTCCGAAAGAGCCATTGTTCGCAACACTCTCCCCACTTAAACTAAAATACCACACCGGAAAAGCAATAATCCTTCACTGTCTTTTAAGTTCACAAAATCCAATCCAATCGATAGACTTTTATCCCCCTCGAGCTCCCAATTGTTTATGGGTGAGGCGTTTTCAGAACCCCAAAATGTATCATGGAGTTCACCCAACCTCTCCCTTTAATGTATTTGTTGCTTTTCCGAGCACACGGCTTGTTCCCTAGGTGTGGGATTACAATTATGGACACGTGGGTTTTTAAACACAAAACACTGTTTATTCCATGAACTCAACTTAACATCTTAAATAAACAGTGGATCTCGTAACACCCCTTACTTCAAAGATAACCCCAAAAATATTACAAAACTAAATAATCCTTCAGTTATTCCTTTCAACATCCAAGAGAGAAACTTAACACCTTTAAACAGAATCACATCATATATATATATATATTTTCTGTAGAATGGCAGAGATATATTAGCTTGGTTGACTTCAGCTCCAGCACCTTGCTTTCTTCCTGCAGCTCTCGGGAAACACACAGACACACCCAAGCTGCTTTTTCAAACTGGCTTTCTCCCTTCAAGCAGCTTGCAGCAAACCAGAACTTCTCAAGCTGCTGTCTCAAACTGCCTTTCTCCTATTAAACTGCTCTCAGCAAAACCAGCCAGGCACTTTTCAAACTTGCAGCTCTCTGGAAACACACAGACACACACAAGCTGCTTTTTATACTGAAACTAAAAACCTGCAAAATGGCTGACCTAAAGCCCAGCTCCACCCACTCTCTGACATCACTGTTTTCTTAAAGGTACATTGCTTAAACATCAAGTTCTTAAAGGTACTCTCACATGACACCGGGTCAGAATCCTGGAACTCCCTCCCTAACAGCGCTGTGGGTGTACCTGCACCACACGGGGACGGCAGCGGTTCAAGATGGCGGCTCACCCACCACCTTCTCGAGGGGCAATGACGGATGGGGGATAAATGCGGGCTCCAGCCCGTAACACCCACAAACACAATTGAATGAATTTTTAAAATCAGCTGACTTGAGACGCTAGGGTGGCACAAGCAGGGTACACAGCAGCACTGAACGCAGTCGTGTGACCTCCCTCCCTCCCTCCCTCTCCGCCTCCCTCCCTCCCTCTCCACCTCCCTCCCTCTCCGCCTCCCTCCCTCCCTCTCCACCTCCCTCCCTCTCCGCCTCCCTCCCTCCCTCTCCGCCTCCCTCCCTCTCCGCCTCTCTCCCTCTCCGCCTCCCTCCCTCTCCGCCTCCCTCCCTCTCCGCCTCCCTCCCTCTCCGCCTCCCTCCCTCTCCGCCTCCCTCCCTCTCCGCCTCCCTCCCTCTCCGCCTCCCTCCCTCTCCGCCTCCCTCCCTCTCCGCCTCCCTCCCTCTCCGCCTCCCTCCCTCTCCGCCTCCCTCCCTCTCCGCCTCCCTCCCTCTCCGCCTCCCTCCCTCTCCGCCTCCCTCTCCGCCTCCCTCTCCGCCTCCCTCCCTCCCTCCCTCCCTCTCCGCCTCCCTCCCTCTCTCCCTCTCCGCCTCCCTCCCTCTCCGCCTCCCTCCCTCCCTCCCTCTCCGCCTCCCTCCCTCTCCGCCTCCCTCCCTCTCCGCCTCCCTCCCTCCCTCTCCGCCTCCCTCCCTCTCCGCCTCCCACCGCCTCCGCCTCCGCCTCCCACCGTCTCCGCCTCCCACCGTCTCCGCCTCCCTCCCTCTCCGCCTCCCTCCGCCTCCCACCGCCTCCGCCTCCCACCGTCTCCGCCTCCCACCGTCTCCGCCTCCCACCGTCTCCGCCTCCCACCGTCTCCGCCTCCCACCGTCTCCGCCTCCCACCGTCTCCGCCTCCCTCCCTCTCCGCCTCCCACCGCCTCCCACCGCCTCCGCCTCCCACCGTCTCCGCCTCCCTCCCTCTCCGCCTCCCACCGTCTCCGCCTCCCACCGCCTCCCCCTCCCACCGCCTCCGCCTCCCACCGTCTCCGCCTCCCACCGTCTCCGCCTCACACCGCCTCCGCCTCCCACCGCCTCCCCCTCCCACCGTCTCCCCCTCCCACCGCCTCCCCCTCCCACCGTCTCCGCCTCCCTCCCTCTCCGCCTCCCACCGTCTCCGCCTCCCACCGTCTCCGCCTCCCACCGTCTCCCCCTCCCACCGCCTCCGCCTCCCACCGTCTCCGCCTCCCTCCCTCTCCGCCTCCCTCCGCCTCCCACCGTCTCCGCCTCCCACCGTCTCCGCCTCCCACCGTCTCCCCATCCCACCGTCTCCCCCTCCCACCGTCTCCGCCTCCCACCGTCTCCCCCTCCCACCGCCTCCGCCTCCCACCGTCTCCGCCTCCCACCGCCTCCGCCTCCCACCGTCTCCCCCTCCCACCGTCCTCCCCCTCCCACCGTCCTCCCCCTCCCACCGTCCTCCCCCTCCCACCGTCTCCCCCTCCCACCGTCTCCGCCTCCCACCGTCTCCGCCTCCCTCCGCCTCCCACCGTCTCCGCCTCCCTCCGCCTCCCACCGTCTCCGCCTCCCTCCCTCTCCGCCTCCCACCGTCTCCGCCTCCCACCGTCTCCGCCTCCCACCGTCTCCGCCTCCCACCGCCTCCGCCTCCCTCCGTCTCCGCCTCCCACCGTCTCCCCCTCCCACCGTCTCCGCCTCCCACCGTCTCCGCCTCCCACCGTCTCCGCCTCACACCGCCTCCGCCTCCCACCGCCTCCCCCTCCCACCGCCTCCCCCTCCCACCGTCTCCGCCTCCCACCGTCTCCGCCTCCCACCGTCTCCGCCTCCCTCCGCCTCCGCCTCCTACCGCCTCCCCCTCCCACCGCCTCCGCCTCCCACCGCCTCCCCCTCCCACCCGTCTCCCCCTCCCACCGCCTCCCCCTCCCACCGCCTCCCCCTCCCACCGCCTCCGCCTCCCACCGCCTCCGCCTCCCACCGTCTCCGCCTCCCACCGCCTCCGCCTCCGACCGTCTCCCCATCCCACCGTCTCCCCCTCCCACCGTCTCCGCCTCCCACCGTCTCCGCCTCCCACCGCCTCCGCCTCCCTCCGCCTCCGCCTCCCACCGCCTCCCCCTCCCACCGCCTCCGCCTCCCACCGCCTCCCCCTCCCACCGTCTCCACCTCCCACCGCCTCCCCCTCCCACCGCCTCCCCCTCCCACCGCCTCCGCCTCCCACCGCCTCCGCCTCCCACCGTCTCCGCCTCCCACCGCCTCCGCCTCCCACCGTCTCCCCCTCCCACCGCCTCCGCCTCCCACCGCCTCCGCCTCCCACCGCCTCCGCCTCCCACCACCTCCGCCTCCCACCGTCTCCGCCTCCCACCGTCTCCGCCTCCCACCGCCTCCGCCTCCCACCGCCTCCCCCTCCCACCGCCTCCCCCTCCCACCGTCTCCCCCTCCCACCGTCTCCCCCTCCCACCGCCTCCCCCTCCCACCGCCTCCCCCTCCCACCGCCTCCCCCTCCCACCGCCTCCGCCTCCCACCGCCTCCGCCTCCCACCGCCTCCGCCTCCCACCGCCTCCGCCTCCCACCGTCTCCGCCTCCCACCGCCTCCGCCTCCCACCGTCTCCGCCTCCCACCGTCTCCGCCTCCCACCGTCTCCGCCTCCCACCGTCTCCGCCTCCCACCGTCTCCGCCTCCCTCCGCCTCCCACCGTCTCCGCCTCCCTCCCTCTCCGCCTCCCACCGTCTCCGCCTCCCACCGCCTCCCCCTCCCACCGCCTCCCCCTCCCACCGTCTCCCCCTCCCACCGTCTCCCCCTCCCACCGCCTCCCCCTCCCACCGCCTCCCCCTCCCACCGTCTCCCCCTCCCACCGTCTCCCCCTCCCACCGCCTCCCCCCTCCCACCGCCTCCCCCTCCCACCGCCTCCCCCTCCCACCGCCTCCCCCTCCCACCGCCTCCCCCTCCCACCGCCTCCCCCTCCCACCGCCTCCCCCTCCCACCGCCTCCGCCTCCCACCGCCTCCGCCTCCCACCGTCTCCGCCTCCCACCGCCTCCGCCTCCCACCGTCTCCGCCTCCCACCGTCTCCGCCTCCCACCGCCTCCGCCTCCCACCGTCTCCGCCTCCCACCGTCTCCGCCTCCCACCGTCTCCCCCTCCCACCGCCTCCGCCTCCCACCGCCTCCGCCTCCCACCGTCTCCGCCTCCCACCGTCTCCGCCTCCCACCGTCTCCGCCTCCCACCGTCTCCGCCTCCCACCGTCTCCGCCTCCCTCCGCCTCCCACCCTCTCCGCCTCCCTCCCTCTCCGCCTCCCACCGTGTCCCCCTCCCACCGCCTCCGCCTCCCACCGTCTCCGCCTCCCACCGTCTCCCCCTCCCACCGCCTCCCCCTCCCACCGCCTCCGCCTCCCTCCCTCTCCGCCTCCCACCGCCTCCCCCTCCCACCGCCTCCCCCTCCCACCGCCTCCGCCTCCCACCGCCTCCGCCTCCCACCGTCTCCGCCTCCCTCCGCCTCCCACCGTCTCCGCCTCCCACCGTCTCCGCCTCCCTCCCTCTCCGCCTCCCACCGTCTCCGCCTCCCACCGTCTCCGCCTCCCACCGTCTCCGCCTCCCACCGTCTCCGCCTCCCTCCCTCTCCGCCTCCCACCGCCTCCCCCTCCCACCGTCTCCCCCTCCCACCGCCTCCCCCTCCCTCCCTCTCCGCCTCCCACCGTCTCCGCCTCCCACCGTCTCCCCCTCCCACCGTCTCCGCCTCCCACCGTCTCCGCCTCCCACCGTCTCCGCCTCCCACCGTCTCCGCCTCCCACCGTCTCCGCCTCCCACCGTCTCCGCCTCCCACCGTCTCCCCCTCCCACCGTCTCCGCCTCCCACCGTCTCCCCCACCCACCGTCTCCCCCTCCCACCGTCTCCCCCTCCCACCGCCTCCGCCTCCCACCGCCTCCGCCTCCCACCGCCTCCCCCTCCCACCGTCTCCGCCTCCCACCGTCTCCGCCTCCCACCGCCTCCGCCTCCCACCGTCTCCGCCTCCCACCGTCTCCGCCTCCCACCGTCTCCGCCTCCCACCGTCTCCGCCTCCCACCGTCTCCGCCTCCCACCGCCTCCGCCTCCCACCGTCTCCGCCTCCCACCGCCTCCCCCTCCCACCGCCTCCGCCTCCCACCGTCTCCGCCTCCCACCGTCTCCGCCTCCCACCGTCTCCGCCTCCCACCGTCTCCGCCTCCCACCGTCTCCGCCTCCCACCGCCTCCGCCTCCCACCGTCTCCGCCTCCCACCGTCTCCGCCTCCCACCGCCTCCGCCTCCCACCGCCTCCCACCGCCTCCGCCTCCCACCGTCTCCGCCTCCCTCCCTCTCCGCCTCCCACCGTCTCCGCCTCCCACCGCCTCCCCCTCCCACCGTCTCCGCCTCCCACCGTCTCCGCCTCCCACCGTCTCCCCCTCCCACCGTCTCCGCCTCCCACCGTCTCCGCCTCCCTCCCTCTCCGCCTCCCACCGTCTCCGCCTCCCACCGCCTCCCCCTCCCACCGCCTCCGCCTCCCACCGTCTCCGCCTCCCACCCTCTCCGCCTCCCACCGTCTCCGCCTCCCACCGTCTCCGCCTCCCACCGTCTCCGCCTCCCACCGTCTCCGCCTCCCACCGTCTCCGCCTCCCACCGTCTCCCCCTCCCACCGCCTCCGCCTCCCACCGTCTCCGCCTCCCACCGCCTCCGCCTCCCTCCCTCTCCGCCTCCCACCGCCTCCCCCTCCCACCGCCTCCGCCTCCCACCGCCTCCGCCTCCCACCGTCTCCGCCTCCCTCCGCCTCCCACCGTCTCCGCCTCCCTCCCTCTCCGCCTCCCTCCCTCTCCGCCTCCCACCGTCTCCGCCTCCCACCGTCTCCCCCTCCCACCGCCTCCGCCTCCCACCGTCTCCGCCTCCCTCCCTCTCCGCCTCCCACCGCCTCCGCCTCCCACCGTCTCCGCCTCCCACCGTCTCCGCCTCCCACCGTCTCCCCATCCCACCGTCTCCCCATCCCACCGTCTCCCCCTCCCACCGCCTCCGCCTCCCACCGCCTCCGCCTCCCACCGTCTCCGCCTCCCACCGTCTCCGCCTCCCTCCCTCTCCGCCTCCCACCGCCTCCGCCTCCCACCGTCTCCCCCTCCCACCGTCCTCCCCCTCCCACCGTCTCCCCCTCCCACCGTCTCCGCCTCCCACCGCCACCGCCTCCCACCGTCTCCGCCTCCCTCCGCCTCCCACCGTCTCCGCCTCCCTCCGCCTCCCACCGTCTCCGCCTCCCTCCCTCTCCGCCTCCCACCGTCTCCGCCTCCCACCGTCTCCGCCTCCCACCGTCTCCGCCTCCCACCGTCTCCCCCTCCCACCACCTCCGCCTCCCTCCCTCTCCGCCTCCCACCGTCTCCGCCTCCCACCGTCTCCCCCTCCCACCGTCTCCGCCTCCCACCGTCTCCGCCTCCCACCGTCTCCGCCTCACACCGCCTCCCCCTCCCACCGCCTCCCCCTCCCACCGTCTCCCCCTCCCACCGCCTCCCCCTCCCACCGTCTCCGCCTCCCACCGTCTCCGCCTCCCACCGTCTCCGCCTCCCACCGTCTCCGCCTCCCACCGTCTCCGCCTCCCACCGTCTCCGCCTCCCACCGTCTCCGCCTCCGACCGTCTCCCCATCCCACCGTCTCCCCCTCCCACCGTCTCCGCCTCCCACCGTCTCCGCCTCCCACCGTCTCCGCCTCCCTCCGCCTCCGCCTCCCACCGCCTCCCCCTCCCACCGCCTCCGCCTCCCACCGCCTCCCCCTCCCACCGTCTCCCCCTCCCACCGCCTCCCCCTCCCACCGCCTCCCCCTCCCACCGCCTCCGCCTCCCACCGCCTCCGCCTCCCACCGTCTCCGCCTCCCACCGCCTCCGCCTCCCACCGTCTCCGCCTCCCACCGTCTCCGCCTCCCACCGCCTCCGCCTCCCACCGTCTCCGCCTCCCACCGCCTCCGCCTCCCACCGCCTCCGCCTCCCACCGTCTCCGCCTCCCACCACCTCCGCCTCCCACCGTCTCCGCCTCCCACCGTCTCCGCCTCCCACCGTCTCCGCCTCCCACCGCCTCCGCCTCCCACCGCCTCCGCCTCCCACCGCCTCCCCCTCCCACCGTCTCCCCCTCCCACCGTCTCCCCCTCCCACCGCCTCCCCCTCCCACCGCCTCCGCCTCCCACCGTCTCCGCCTCCCACCGCCTCCGCCTCCCACCGTCTCCGCCTCCCACCGTCTCCGCCTCCCACCGTCTCCGCCTCCCACCGTCTCCGCCTCCCACCGTCTCCGCCTCCCACCGTCTCCGCCTCCCTCCGCCTCCCACCGTCTCCGCCTCCCTCCCTCTCCGCCTCCCACCGTCTCCGCCTCCCACCGCCTCCCCCTCCCACCGCCTCCCCCTCCCACCGTCTCCCCCTCCCACCGTCTCCCCCTCCCACCGTCTCCCCCTCCCACCGTCTCCCCCTCCCACCGCCTCCCCCTCCCACCGTCTCCCCCTCCCACCGCCTCCGCCTCCCACCGCCTCCCCCTCCCACCGTCTCCCCCTCCCACCGCCTCCCCCTCCCACCGCCTCCGCCTCCCACCGCCTCCGCCTCCCACCGTCTCCGCCTCCCACCGTCTCCGCCTCCCACCGCCTCCGCCTCCCACCGTCTCCGCCTCCCACCGTCTCCGCCTCCCACCGTCTCCCCCTCCCACCGCCTCCGCCTCCCACCGTCTCCGCCTCCCACCGTCTCCCCCTCCCACCGTCTCCCCCTCCCACCGTCTCCGCCTCCCACCGTCTCCGCCTCCCACCGTCTCCGCCTCCCTCCCTCTCCGCCTCCCACCGTGTCCCCCTCCCACCGCCTCCGCCTCCCACCGTCTCCGCCTCCCACCGTCTCCCCCTCCCACCGCCTCCCCCTCCCACCGCCTCCGCCTCCCTCCCTCTCCGCCTCCCACCGCCTCCCCCTCCCACCGCCTCCCCCTCCCACCGCCTCCGCCTCCCACCGCCTCCGCCTCCCACCGTCTCCGCCTCCCACCGTCTCCGCCTCCCACCGTCTCCGCCTCCCTCCCTCTCCGCCTCCCACCGTCTCCGCCTCCCACCGTCTCCGCCTCCCACCGTCTCCGCCTCCCACCGTCTCCGCCTCCCTCCCTCTCCGCCTCCCACCGCCTCCCCCTCCCACCGTCTCCCCCTCCCACCGCCTCCCCCTCCCTCCCTCTCCGCCTCCCACCGTCTCCGCCTCCCACCGTCTCCCCCTCCCACCGTCTCCGCCTCCCACCGTCTCCGCCTCCCACCGCCTCCGCCTCCCACCGCCTCCGCCTCCCACCGTCTCCGCCTCCCACCGTCTCCGCCTCCCACCGTCTCCCCCTCCCACCGTCTCCCCCTCCCACCGCCTCCGCCTCCCTCCCTCTCCGCCTCCCACCGTCTCCGCCTCCCACCGTCTCCGCCTCCCACCGTCTCCGCCTCCCACCGCCTCCGCCTCCCACCGTCTCCGCCTCCCACCGCCTCCCCCTCCCACCGTCTCCGCCTCCCACCGTCTCCCCCTCCCACCGTCTCCGCCTCCCACCGCCTCCGCCTCCCACCGCCTCCGCCTCCCACCGTCTCCGCCTCCCACCGTCTCCGCCTCCCACCGTCTCCGCCTCCCACCGCCTCCGCCTCCCACCGTCTCCGCCTCCCACCGTCTCCGCCTCCCACCGCCTCCGCCTCCCACCGTCTCCGCCTCCCACCGCCTCCGCCTCCCACCGTCTCCGCCTCCCACCGTCTCCCCCTCCCACCGTCTCCGCCTCCCACCGTCTCCGCCTCCCACCGTCTCCGCCTCCCACCGCCTCCGCCTCCCACCGTCTCCGCCTCCCACCGTCTCCGCCTCCCACCGTCTCCGCCTCCCACCGCCTCCGCCTCCCACCGCCTCCGCCTCCCACCGCCTCCGCCTCCCACCGCCTCCGCCTCCCACCGCCTCCGCCTCCCACCGTCTCCGCCTCCCACCGTCTCCGCCTCCCACCGTCTCCCCCTCCCACCGTCTCCGCCTCCCACCGTCTCCGCCTCCCACCGTCTCCGCCTCCCACCGCCTCCGCCTCCCACCGCCTCCGCCTCCCACCGTCTCCGCCTCCCACCGTCTCCGCCTCCCACCGCCTCCGCCTCCCACCGTCTCCGCCTCCCACCGCCTCCGCCTCCCACCGTCTCCGCCTCCCACCGTCTCCGCCTCCCACCGTCTCCGCCTCCCACCGTCTCCGCCTCCCACCGTCTCCCCCTCCCACCGTCTCCCCCTCCCACCGTCTCCCCCTCCCACCGTCTCCCCCTCCCACCGTCTCCCCCTCCCACCGTCTCCGCCTCCCTCCGCCTCCCACCGCCTCCGCCTCCCACCGTCTCCGCCTCCCTCCGCCTCCGCCTCCCACCGCCTCCGCCTCCCACCGTCTCCGCCTCCCACCGTCTCCGCCTCCCTCCGCCTCCGCCTCCCACCGTCTCCGCCTCCCACCGTCTCCGCCTCCCACCGTCTCCGCCTCCCACCGCCTCCGCCTCCCACCGCCTCCGCCTCCCACCGTCTCCGCCTCCCTCCGCCTCCGCCTCCCACCGTCTCCGCCTCCCACCGTCTCCGCCTCCCTCCGCCTCCGCCTCCCACCGTCTCCGCCTCCCACCGTCTCCGCCTCCCACCGTCTCCGCCTCCCACCGCCTCCGCCTCCCACCGTCTCCGCCTCCCACCGTCTCCGCCTCCCACCGTCTCCCCCTCCCACCGCCTCCGCCTCCCACCGTCTCCGCCTCCCTCCGCCTCCCCCTCCCACCGTCTCCCCCTCCCACCGTCTCCGCCTCCCACCGTCTCCGCCTCCCACCGCCTCCGCCTCCCACCGTCTCCGCCTCCCACCGCCTCCGCCTCCCACCGTCTCCGCCTCCCACCGCCTCCGCCTCCCACCGTCTCCGCCTCCCACCGTCTCCGCCTCCCACCATCTCCCCTCCCACCGCCTCCGCCTCCCACCGTCTCCGCCTCCCTCCGCCTCCCACCGTCTCCGCCTCCCACCGCCTCCGCCTCCCACCGTCTCCGCCTCCCACCGTCTCCGCCTCCCACCGTCTCCGCCTCCCACCGTCTCCGCCTCCCACCGCCTCCGCCTCCCACCGTCTCCGCCTCCCACCGCCTCCGCCTCCCACCGCCTCCGCCTCCCACCGTCTCCGCCTCCCACCGTCTCCGCCTCCCACCGTCTCCGCCTCCCACCGTCTCCGCCTCCCACCGTCTCCGCCTCCCACCGTCTCCGCCTCCCACCGCCTCCGCCTCCCACCGCCTCCGCCTCCCACCGTCTCCGCCTCCCACCGTCTCCGCCTCCCACCGTCTCCGCCTCCCACCGTCTCCGCCTCCCACCGTCTCCGCCTCCCACCGCCTCCGCCTCCCACCGCCTCCGCCTCCCACCGTCTCCGCCTCCCACCGTCTCCGCCTCCCACCGTCTCCGCCTCCCACCGCCTCCGCCTCCCACCGTCTCCGCCTCCCACCGTCTCCGCCTCCCACCGTCTCCGCCTCCCACCGCCTCCGCCTCCCACCGTCTCCGCCTCCCACCGCCTCCGCCTCCCACCGTCTCCGCCTCCCACCGTCTCCCCCTCCCACCGTCTCCCCCTCCCACCGTCTCCCCCTCCCACCGTCTCCGCCTCCCTCCGCCTCCCACCGCCTCCGCCTCCCACCGCCTCCGCCTCCCACCGCCTCCGCCTCCCACCGCCTCCGCCTCCCACCGCCTCCGCCTCCCACCGTCTCCGCCTCCCACCGCCTCCGCCTCCCACCGTCTCCGCCTCCCACCGTCTCCCCCTCCCACCGCCTCCGCCTCCCACCGTCTCCGCCTCCCACCGTCTCCGCCTCCCACCGTCTCCGCCTCCCACCGCCTCCGCCTCCCACCGCCTCCGCCTCCCACCGCCTCCGCCTCCCACCGCCTCCGCCTCCCACCGCCTCCCCCTCCCACCGCCTCCCCCTCCCACCGTCTCCGCCTCCCACCGTCTCCGCCTCCCACCGCCTCCGCCTCCCACCGTCTCCGCCTCCCACCGTCTCCGCCTCCCACCGTCTCCGCCTCCCACCGTCTCCGCCTCCCACCGTCTCCGCCTCCCACCGTCTCCCCCTCCCACCGTCTCCCCCTCCCACCGTCTCCCCCTCCCACCGTCTCCCCCTCCCACCGTCTCCCCCTCCCACCGTCTCCCCCTCCCACCGTCTCCGCCTCCCACCGTCTCCGCCTCCCACCGTGTCCCCCTCCCACCGTGTCCCCCCTCCCACCGTGTCCCCCTCCCACCGTGTCCCCCCTCCCACCGTGTCCCCCTCCCACCGTGTCCCCCTCCCACCGTGTCCCCCTCCCACCGTGTCCCCCTCCCACCGTGTCCCCCTCCCACCGTGTCCCCCTCCCACCGTGTCCCCCTCCCACCGTGTCCCCCTCCCACCGTGTCCCCCTCCCACCGTGTCCCCCTCCCACCGTGTCCCCCTCCCACCGTGTCCCCCTCCCACCGTGTCCCCCTCCCACCGTGTCCCCCTCCCACCGTGTCCCCCTCCCACCGTGTCCCCCTCCCACCGTGTCCCCCTCCCACCGTGTCCCCCTCCCACCGTGTCCCCCTCCCACCGTGTCCCCCTCCCACCGTGTCCCCCTCCCACCGTGTCCCCCTCCCACCGTGTCCCCCTCCCACCGTGTCCCCTCCCACCGTGTCCCCCTCCCACCGTCTCCCCCTCCCACCGTCTCCGCCTCCCACCGTCTCCGCCTCCCACCGTGTCCCCCTCCCACCGTCTCCGCCTCCCACCGTCTCCGCCTCCCACCGTCTCCGCCTCCCACCGCCTCCGCCTCCCACCGCCTCCGCCTCCCACCGCCTCCGCCTCCCTCCCTCTCCGCCTCCCTCCCTCTCCGCCTCCCACCGTCTCCGCCTCCCTCCCTCTCCGCCTCCCACCGTCTCCGCCTCCCACCGTCTCCGCCTCCCACCGCCTCCGCCTCCCACCGCCTCCGCCTCCCACCGCCTCCGCCTCCCTCCGCCTCCCACCGTCTCCGCCTCCCACCGCCTCCGCCTCCCACCGTCTCCGCCTCCCACCCTCTCCGCCTCCCACCGCCTCCGCCTCCCACCGTCTCCGCCTCCCACCGTCTCCGCCTCCCACCGTCTCCGCCTCCCACCCTCTCCGCCTCCCACCGTCTCCGCCTCCCTCCCTCTCCGCCTCCCTCCCTCTCCGCCTCCCACCGCCTCCGCATCCGCCTCCCACCGTCTCCGCCTCCCACCGCCTCCGCCTCCCTCCGCCTCCGCCTCCCACCGTCTCTGCCTCCCACCGCCTCCGCCTCCCACCCTCTCCGCCTCCCTCCTCTCCGCCTCCCTCTCTCTCCGCCTCCCACCGCCTCCGCCTCCCACCGCCTCCGCCTCCCACCGTCTCCGCCTCCCTCCCTCTCCGCCTCCCTCCGCCTCCGCCTCCCACCGCCTCCGCCTCCGCCTCCCACCGTCTCCGCCTCCCACCGCCTCCGCCTCCGCCTCCCACCGTCTCCGCCTCCCACCGCCTCCGCCTCCCTCCGCCTCCGCCTCCCACCGTGTCCCCCTCCCACCGTCTCCGCCTCCCACCGTCTCCGCCTCCCACCGCCTCCGCCTCCCACCGCCTCCGCCTCCCACCGCCTCCGCCTCCCACCGCCTCCGCCTCCCACCGCCTCCGCCTCCCTCCCTCTCCGCCTCCCTCCCTCTCCGCCTCCCTCCCTCTCCGCCTCCCACCGTCTCCGCCTCCCTCCCTCTCCGCTCCCACCGTCTCCGCCTCCCACCGTCTCCGCCTCCCACCGCCTCCGCCTCCCACCGTCTCCGCCTCCCACCGTCTCCGCCTCCCTCCGCCTCCCACCGTCTCCGCCTCCCACCGCCTCCGCCTCCCACCGCCTCCGCCTCCCACCCTCTCCGCCTCCCACCGCCTCCGCCTCCCACCGTCTCCGCCTCCCACCGTCTCCGCCTCCCACCGTCTCCGCCTCCCACCCTCTCCGCCTCCCACCGTCTCCGCCTCCCTCCCTCTCCGCCTCCCACCGCCTCCGCATCCGCCTCCCACCGTCTCCGCCTCCCACCGCCTCCGCCTCCCTCCGCCTCCGCCTCCCACCGTCTCTGCCTCCCACCGCCTCCGCCTCCCTCCCTCTCCGCCTCCCTCCCTCTCCGCCTCCCTCTCTCTCTCCGCCTCCCACCGCCTCCCGCCTCCCACTGCCTCCGCCTCCCACCGTCTCCGCCTCCCTCCCTCTCCGCCTCCCTCCGCCTCCGCCTCCCACCGCCTCCGCCTCCGCCTCCCACCGTCTCCGCCTCCCACCGCCTCCGCCTCCCTCCGCCTCCGCCTCCCACCGTCTCCGCCTCCCACCGTCTCCGCCTCCCACCGCCTCCGCCTCCCTCCGCCTCCGCCTCCCACCGTCTCCGCCTCCCACCGTCTCCGCCTCCCACCGCCTCCGCCTCCCACCGCCTCCGCCTCCCACCGCCTCCCGCCTCCCACCGCCTCCGCCTCCCACCGCCTCCGCCTCCCTCCCTCTCCGCCTCCCTCCCTCTCCGCCTCCCACCGCCTCCGCCTCCCACCGTCTCCGCCTCCCTCCCTCTCCGCCTCCCACCGTCTCCGCCTCCCACCGCCTCCGCCTCCCACCGCCTCCGCCTCCCACCGCCTCCGCCTCCCACCGTCTCCGCCTCCCACCGTCTCCGCCTCCCACCGCCTCCGCCTCCCACCCTCTCCGCCTCCCACCCTCTCCGCCTCCCACCCTCTCCGCCTCCCACCGCCTCCGCCTCCCACCGTCTCCGCCTCCCACCCTCTCCGCCTCCCACCGTCTCCGCCTCCCACCGTCTCCGCCTCCCTCCCTCTCCGCCTCCCTCTCTCTCCGCCTCCCACCGCCTCCGCCTCCCACCGCCTCCGCCTCCCACCGTCTCCGCCTCCCTCCCTCTCCGCCTCCCTCCGCCTCCGCCTCCCACCGCCTCCGCCTCCCACCGCCTCCGCCTCCCACCGCCTCCGCCTCCGCCTCCCACCTCCTCCGCCTCCCTCCCTCTCCGCCTCCCTCCTCTCCGCCTCCCACCACCGTCTCCGCCTCCCACCGCCTCCGCCTCCCACCGTCTCCGCCTCCCTCCCTCTCCGCCTCCCTCCCTCTCCGCCTCCCACCGCCTCCGCCTCCCACCGTCTCCCCCTCCCACCGCCTCCGCCTCCCACCGCCTCCGCCTCCCACCGCCTCCGCCTCCCACCGCCTCCGCCTCCCACCGCCTCCGCCTCCCACCGCCTCCGCCTCCCACCGCCTCCGCCTCCCACCGTCTCCGCCTCCCACCGTCTCCCCCTCCCACCGCCTCCGCCTCCCACCGCCTTCGCCTCCCACCGTCTCCCCCTCCCACCGCCTCCGCCTCCCACCGCCTCCGCCTCCCACCGTCTCCGCCTCCCACCGTCTCCGCCTCCCACCGTCTCCGCCTCCCACCGTCTCCCCCTCCCACCGTCTCCGCCTCCCACCGTCTCCGCCTCCCACCGTCTCCGCCTCCCACCGTCTCCCCCTCCCACCGTCTCCGCCTCCCACCGCCTCCGCCTCCCACCGTCTCCGCCTCCCACCGTCTCCACCTCCCTCCCTCTCCGCCTCCCACCGCCTCCGCCTCCCACCGCCTCCGCCTCCCACCGCCTCCGCCTCCCACCGTCTCCCCCTCCCACCGCCTCCGCCTCCCACCGCCTCCGCCTCCCACCGCCTCCGCCTCCCACCGCCTCCGCCTCCCACCGCCTCCGCCTCCCACCGTCTCCGCCTCCCACCGCCTCCCCCTCCCACCGCCTCCCACCGTCTCCCCCTCCCACCGCCTCCCACCGTCTCCGCCTCCCACCGTCTCCGCCTCCCACCGTCTCCCCCTCCCACCGTCTCCGCCTCCCACCGTCTCCCCCTCCCACCGCCTCCCCCTCCCACCGCCTCCCCCTCCCACCGTCCTCCCCCTCCCCACCGTGTCCCCCTCCCACCGTGTCCCCCTCCCACCGTGTCCCCCTCCCACCGTGTCCCCCTCCCACCGTGTCCCCCTCCCACCATCTCCGCCTCCCACCGTCTCCGCCTCCGCCTCACTCCTTCTCTCTCCGCCTCCCTCCTTCCCTCTCCGCCTCCCTCCCTCCCTCTCCGCCTCCCTCCCTCCCTCTCCGCCTCCCTCCCTCCCTCTCCGCCTCCCTCCCTCCCTGCCTCCCTCCCTCCCTCTCCCGCCTCCCTCCTGCGTGGGTTTCCTCCGGGTGCTCCGGTTTCCTCCCACAAGTCCCGAAAGACGTGCTGTCAGGTGAATTGGACATTCTGAATTCTCCCTCTGTGACCCGAACAGGCGCCGGAATGTGGCGACGAGGGGCTTTTCACAGTAACTTCATTGCAGTGTGAATGTGAGCCTACTTGTGACAATAAAGATTATTATAGATTATTATTATTATTCTC